>NC_057797.1:317498482-317665982 GCF_018294505.1 Triticum aestivum
GCTTGAGGTGGGCGCCTGCGACCCATCGAGGATGGCCGCAATGGCGTGGGGCGCCAGCGCCGCGAAGTGCACGATGAACATGCCACACAGCTCCTCCTAGGAGGCCACCAAGGACTCCGGCAGGTTAAGCAGCTAGGAGCGGGGCACGCCTGTGAGCCATAGGGATCCAGTTCGCCATGACCTTGTCATCGCCACCCACCGCCCAGATGGCCTCCGCGTACACCCGGAGGAAATCCAGGGGGTCCGCCGCGCCGCCATACCGCCGTGGCAACTCCGGCCTGAACTTCAGCGGCCACCTCACCTGTCGCAAGGCGGGGGAGAAAGCCCGGAGGCCCGCAGTGCCCCCAAACGCACCCGGTGGCCCCGCAAGTGGAGCAGCGCCCGCCATGGGAACCACGCAGCGCGGGCGGAGCACAGCTGATGGAGAACGGATCTTCGACATGCCCCTACCTGATGCGCCAAATGTCGGATCCAGGGCTCCGCAGACCCAAGAAAGGTTTGACTCTGGGGCATGTGTGAAAAACTCAACCTCTCCAGCTAACCAGTTCATCACCCCACGGCCTAGCTTGATGAACAAGAAAGGAGAGGGACACATCAATTTACCCAGGTTCGGGCCACCTTGCTGTGTAAGACCCTACTCCTTCTTTGGGTGGATTAGCCTCACGAGGGGCTGAGGATGAACTAGTACAGAGGAAGAAGAACCTCAAGAGGTATGTTCTTATGTGGGTGTGAGCTAAGGATTCGATCCGGGTCCTCCCTACGGTGGTGGCTAAGCTATATTTGTAGTGGCATTGGTCCTCTTCCTCCAAACGAAGGCGGGAAGGGATCCCACAGTGGCCAATTTTGAAGGGGTACAAGAAGTACATCTTATCCTGATGAAAGGTGGTCTTCGCCTGCAAAGCTTCTGGTCATGATGCCGTGGTGGGCTCGGCGATGATATCCGTCCTGTCGTCCTGGGGGTCTTGGTCTTGTTGCACGGGAATGGAAACCTTTGGCTAATTCCTCGGGACCCCGCCCCTGTGCTTGCCTCCTTAGCACTAAAGAGGAAACATGCTGCTTTGCACCCTCCTAGCCTTGGTTGTCATGGCCTGCATCACCTTAACCTCATGAGGTGGGCGTCTGCATAGGAATCTCTGCTCCACAGGAGCCAGCTTGGGGAGGCCGCTCCCTCTGGAGGTCTTGGCGTCGTCCGCCTCGCGAGGCTTGGCCCCTCATGAGGGTCTTGTTTTGAAGGTGCTGAAGATGGGTCGTACCAGGCCGTCGATGGAGCCACGCCATGGGCCACAGGAAGGCAAGTCTGGGTACCCGTTCCTAGAACACCGACACCAGTGGTGGTCGGGGTACTAACTAAAGTGCCCGATCACTCCTATCTCTCCTTTCTCCTACTTTCCTCTAACTGTGCTTGAGGGTGGGTGTGATGCAGTGTGTGAGCCAATTTTTGCTTGTCCTCATTTCAACCATCGTCCTCCCCTTATATAGGCTTGGGGTTCCACACTTGGTCTGTAAATCAATACAGAAGAATACACAAAACGATAGTCGGTTCAACTAGTCCACTTGCTCCAAACGCACGACAGTAGATGTGCCGACACTTCACCATGTCAGGTGCTCGAGTGCCTTCCCGGACGTGATGCGTCGCATCGCCCTTCTCCTGCTTTACGGCGCGCCAGTGTTCCATCATGTCATATGCCCCTAGGATTTTCGTGATGATGATGGTAGACATAGCCCTGCGTCGAGCTATTCCTAGTAGACTCGTCAGACATTTAATGCCTGGTCGATGGATTGCACTACAAGGCAAGCTTCTCTAGCCGACGCGCGTCTCGTTTGCTCAGGGGATCAACCCCTGAGTACGTCATGGCTGGCATCAGGGTCACTGAGGGAGTCCTGGATTAGGGGGTGTTTGGGTAGCCGGACTATACCTTCAGCCGGACTCTAGGACTATGAAGATACAAGATTGAAGACTTCGTCCCGTGTCCGGATGGGACTTTCCTTGGCGTGGAAGGCAAGCTTGGCGATGCGGATATTCAAGATCTCCTACCATTGTAACCGACTTTGTGTAACCCTAACCCTCTCCGGTGTCTATATAAACCGGAGGGTTTTAGTCCGTAGGACAAATTCATCATACAACAATCATACCATAGGCTAGCTTCTAGGGTTTAGCCTCCTTGATCTCGTTGTAGATCTACTCTTGTACTACCCATATCATCAATATTAATCGAGCAGGACGTAGGGTTTTACCTCCATCAAGAGGGCCCGAACCTGGGTAAAACATTGTGTCCCTTGTCTCCTGTTACCCTCCGCCTAGATGCACAGTTCGGGACCCCCTACCCGAGATCCGCCGGTTTTGACACCGACATTGGTGCTTTCATTGAGAGTTCCTCTGTGTCGTCACTTTTAGGCCCGATGGCTCCTTTGATCATCGACAACGATGCAGTCCAGGGTGAGACTTTTCTCCCCGGATAGATCTTCGTCTTCGGCGGCTTCGCACTACGGGCCAATTCGCTTGGCCGCCTTGAGCAGATCGAAAGCTACGCCCCTGGCCATCAGGTCAGGTTTGGAAGCCTAAACTACATGGCTGACATCCGCAGGGACTTGATCTTCGACGGATTCGAGCCACAGCCAAGCGCGCCGCACTGTCTTGATGGGCATGATATAGCTCTGCCGCCGAACAGTGCCTTGGAGGCCGCACACGCATCGGCTCCGACCATTGATTTGGAGCCTACTGCGCCGATCGAGGATCAGCGGTTAGTCGTTGCCTCAGGGGCTGCGATCTCAGAGGCGATCGAGCCGAACTCCAGCCCCGCACTCCGCATGGCCCGTGACTCCGAGGAGCCGGATTCCTCTCCAAACTACGAGCCCCCCGCGCCCCTGTCGATCGAATCCGATTAGGCGCCGATAATGGAGTTCACCGCCGCGGACATCTTTCAGCACTCGCCCTTTGGCGACATCCTGAATTCCATAAAGTCTCTCTCTTTATCAGGAGAGCCCTGGCCGGACTACGGTCAGCAAGGTTGGGATGCGGGCGATGAAGAAATTCAAAACCCACCCGCCACCCACTTCGTAGCCACTGTCGACGACTTAACCGACATGCTTGACTTTGACTCCGAAGACATCGACGGCATGGACGACGATGCAGCAGACGAACAAGAACCAGCACCTGTAGGGTGCTGGAAGGCCACCTCGTCATATGACATATATATGGTGGACACTCCAAAGGATGGAGATGGCGATGAAACAACGGAGGACGATACCTCTAAGAAACAGCCCAAGCGCCAGCATCAGCGGCGCCGCTCTAAATCCCGCCAAAGCAAAAACGGTGATTCCGGCACGGGAGATAATACTAATCCGGATAGCGCCGAAGGACACCCCCTCCAGCAAGATTTAGCACTTGAGGACAGAGAAGCCAGCCCTCACGAGAGGGCGGCGGACCAAGAGGTTGAGGACGATAATTATACGCCTCCCTCCGAAGACGATGCAAGCCTCGACGACGACGAGTTCGTCGTGCCAGAGGATCTCGCCGAACAAGAGCGTTTTAAACGCAGGCTTATGGCCACGGCAAGTAGCCTCAAGAAAAAGCAGCAACAGCTTAGAGTTGATCAAGATTTGCTAGCTGACAGATGGACTGAAGTCCTTGCGACCAAAGAGTATGAACTCGAACGCCCCTCCAAGAGTTACCCAAAGCGTAGGCTGCTACCCCGACTAGAGGAGGAAGCACCTACATCACCAGTGCATGACATGGCCGAACGGCCAACTCGTGGCCGCGACAGAGAGGCCTCTCGGCCCTCCACTCAAGCCATGCCCCGGCGCCGCGTCAAGCATACTAAGGCACGGGAAAATGCGCCCGACCTGCACAACATACTGGAGGACAAGGCAAGGCAAACAAGATCGATCTATGGATCGCGCAGGCACCCCACGGCACGTGGCGGTGATCGTCACTCCGGATGCAATGAATTCGGCCGAGCCGAACTCAACAGACAAAGCTCTTTCGAGCTGCATCGTGATATAGCCCAATACAGAGGCGCCGCACACCCACTATGCTTCACAGATGAAGTAATGGATCATAAAATCCCTGAGGGCTTCAAATCCGTAAACATCGAATCGTACGATGGCACAATAGATCCTGCGGTATGGATCGAGGATTATCTCCTTCATATCCACATGGCCCGCGGTGATGATCTACACGCCATCAAATACCTCCCACTCAAACTTAAGGGACTGGCTCGGCATTGGCTTAACAGCTTGCCAGCAGACTCAATCGGTTCTTGGGAGGACCTGGAAGCCGCATTCCTTGACAACTTCCAGGGCACTTATGTGCGACCACCGGACGCCAATGACCTAAGCCACATAATTCAGCAGCCAGAGGAATCGGCCAGGCAATTCTGGACACGGTTCCTAACAAAGAAAAACCAGATAGTCGACTGTCCGGACCCAGAGGCCTTAGCGGCCTTCAAGCATAATATCCGTGACGAGTGGCTGGCCCGGCACCTGGGACAGGAAAAGCCGAAATCTATGGCAGCCCTCACGACACTCATGACCTGCTTTTGCGCGGGAGAAGACAGCTGGCTAGCTCGCAGCAACAACTTAACCAAGAAACCTGGTAATTTCAATACCAAGGACAAAAGTGATAGGTCGCGTCGGAACAAACAAAAGCGTCGCGTTAACAGCGACAGCAACGAGGATACGGCAGTTAATGCCGGATTCCGAGGCTACAGATCCGGTCAACGGAAAAAGCCATTCAAAAGAAATACTCAGGGCCCGTCCAGTTTGGACCAAATACTCAACCGCTTGTGCTAGATACATGGCACCCCCGAAAAGCCAGCCAATCACACCAACAGGGATTGTTGGGTGTTCAAGCAGGCAGGCAAGTTAAGAGCCAAAAACAAAGACAAGGGGCTGTATAGCGACAACGAGGAGGAGCCCAGGACACCGAAAAATAGTGGACAGAAGGGATTTCCCCCGCAAGTGCGGATGGTGAACATGATATACGCAACCCACATCCCCAAGAGGGAGCGGAAGTGTGCGTTATGGGACGTATATGCGATAGAGCCAGTCGCCCCAAAGTTCAACCCATGGTCCTCCTGCCCGATCACCTTTGATCGAAGGGACCACCCTACTAGCATTCGCCACGGCGGCTTCGCCGCATTAGTTCTAGACCCAATCGTGGACGGATTCCATCTCACAAGAGTCCTCATGGGCGGCGGCAGCAGCCTGAACCTGCTTTACCAGGATACAGTGTGAAAAATGGGCATAGATCCCTCGAGGATCAAGCCCACCAAAACGACCTTTAAAGGCGTCATACCAGGTGTAGAAGCCAACTGTACAGGCTCAGTCACACTGGAAGTGGTCTTCGGATCTCCGGATAACTTCCGAAGCGAGGAGTTAATCTTCGACATCGTCCCGTTCCGCAGTGGCTATCACGCACTGCTCGGGCGAACCGCATTCACAAAATTCAACGCGGTACCGCACTATGCATACCTCAAGCTCAAGATGCCAGGCCCTAGAGGAGTAATCACGGTCAATGGGAACATCGAACGCTCCCTCCGAACGGAGGAGCAGACGGCAGCGCTCGCAGCAGAAGTACAAAGCAGCCTCTCTAGGCAATTCTCCAGTTCGGCCTTCAAAAAGCCGGACACTGTCAAGCGCGCCCGGAGCACCCTACAACAAGACCGCCTGGCACGTTCCGAGCTAGCGTAGCAATGCGGCCCCAACCCCAGCCCTCGCGATATAGCAAAACCAGTGCTTCGCGTACATAACTACGCTCTTGAAATACCATGGGCACAGGGGAAGGGGCACTATCACGGCACGGCCGAAAAACGGCTTAAACCGCACCAGGGGCTGCCAGATTCCTTTTTTTTCTTTCTCCCTTACTCTCAGGACTCCATACTTCGGACGACCCGTTCGGCAATTCAACTGCCGCGCAAACGATGCAAGATCTAGGAAAGTAGACAAGCCACGCCGCATTATGGAACTCCCAGGTGGTCTCTATTACGAGCAGTATAGCTATTTTTAATACAATTCCGCGGCCTGCCCCTGGCCAGGACATATTAAATAGTCCAATTTCTTTTGCTTATCTCACTATTTGTATCGTTCCGCTTTCATAGCAGCCTTTCTATAAATAATGCATAGCTTTTTGTCTATTTTTTGCATTATCCTCTTTTTATATATGTGTTTATTAATAACATGTTGCATCCGTACACCGTGGTACAGCAAAAATACGCCAGGGGCTTCAGTACCCATCAATACGGCGTGAGAAGTCCGTACACTTTCACAAGTGCGGCACCCCGAACTTATAGCACTATATGCATCGGCTCTGAATCATGATTTGGGTCAATAGTTGGGTTTGCCCGGCTCCTATGCTTTGGTGCCTTACGTTCTGCTATATCGGCTAAGGTAGCACTAGGAGAACTACTGCGATTGTGCCCCAGTTGAGCTGGGCTGAGCACCTCAGTAGAGAAAGCTAAAACTGACTGTCATGATGAGGCGAGAGACCGGTCGCTGTTCGAGAGGTTTTTCGAGTCCTTAAAGACTTATGCCGCTTTGAGCGAGGAACCGGCTATGTCCGGCCAAGGCGTGGATAGCGCCCCGAACTCGGTCTGCCAAATACTAGGGGCTTCGCCGAAATTTAAAATTATAGAGTTCTATGGCTAAGTGAGAGTGTTCAAGCATTATAGTCCGATTGCCTTGTTCGTTGTGCTGAGCGCCTCCCTCGACGGACCCAATCATGGGAAAAAGAGCGCTCAGGTTTATCCCGAACACCCCAGCACTAGTGGCATGGGGGCAGAAGCCGACGACTGGCCATCTCTCAATTTTTTGATAAACGGCCACACAGAAAGTAATATTTTAAATTCAACAAGCATTGCTTAGCGCATATGAACAAGTTTTCAGCGCACAGGATAACACGAGCGAGTTCATTCAAAAATTACATCCTTGGTGCATTCATCCGCCATAAGGCGGGCACCAGCCAGAACATCCTTGTAATAGTTCTCAGGCTTGCGATGCTCCTTCCCCAGCGGCGGCCCATCCCTCACAAGCTTCTCACCGTCCAGCTTACCCCAGTGCACCTTTGCACGGGCAAGGGCCCTACGGGCACCTTCGATGCAGAACGAGCGCTTGATGACCTCGAGCCTTGGACAAGCCTCCACCAGCCGCCGCACCAGTCCGAAGTAGCTCCCAGGCAGGGCCTCTCCAGGCCATAGCCGAACTATGAAGCCCTTCAGGGCCCATTCAGCCTCCTTGTGGAGCTCGACCAGCTGCTTCAGCTGGTCGCTCAAGGGCACAGGGTGTCCAGCCTCAGCGTATTGAGACCAGAACACCTTCTCCATCGAGTTGCCTTCCTCGGCTTGGTAGAATGCGGCAGCATCGGATACGCTGCGGGGAATATCTACGAATGCCCCTGGAGAGCTCCGGATTCGGGTAAGTAACAAGTAGTTTACTTTTATATGTCTGCTTTGCATAGAGAATGCCTTACCCGCCGCTATCTTTTTCACCGCATCCAATTCTTGGAGGGCCGTCTGGGCTTCGGCCTTGGCAGATTTGGCAGTTTTAAGGGCCGCATCCAGCTCGGACGCTCGCGTCTTCGAGTCGAGCTCCAAACTCTCATGTTTCTTCATGAGAGCCTGAAGCTCTTGCTGCACCTCGCCGACCTGCGCCTCAAATTTCTCCCGCTCGGTGCTCTCCATGGCCGCTTTCTTCTCGGCCTCGGACAGCGCCTGCTTGAGGGTCACCACCTCAGTTGTGGCCCCTACAAATAAGCAGTATACTCCTGTCATTTTTTGCAATTGAGTCTTCTTATAGGCATTTTTTCTATAAGGTATCTCTTACCTTCTTTCTCCTCGAGCTGCCGTTTGGCAAGGCCGAGCTCTTGCTCGGTCCGCTCGAGGCCCTGCTTCAGGGCACCCACCTCCGCAGTCAGTGCGGCGCTGGCCAGCAGCGAAGCCTGCATACGTATATTGACTCCTTTTTAGTTAGACTCCTACGATATTTAATAGATCCTCTATTCGGCTTTTCTTTCCGAACGCCAAACAGAGCATCAGGGGCTACTGTCTATGCGGTAATATTTTTACATATTTTTCACTTACCTCGAAGCCTGTTAGAAGGCTAGCACAAGCTTCAGTCAGTCCGCTTTTGGCAGACTGAACCTTCTGGACCACCGTACTCATGATGGTACGGTGCTCCTCGTTGATGGAGGCGCCCTTAAGCACCTCCAACAGATTGTCCGGCGCCTCCGGTTGGACGGAGGACGCCGGCTCAGTAGGCTTGCTCCTCTTGGCAGGAGTTCGCCTGCCACGGTCCGGAACTGTTGACAATTCCGGTGCGGTGTCCGGTATAAAGCCGGACTTGGAGCCCTGGGGGGTCTTGTCCCCTTTACTCCTAGAATCCGGGAGGTTGCCTCGCGCCTCCTCCTGGACCACCTCCTCTTGCCCCGGAGCTTGTCGCGACGCCACTTCGGCGTCATCCGCGGCACAGGGGGAGGCAGCGGGCGGAACCGAATTCACGTCCGATGAATCCAGGGAGCCGCTCGACGACTCGTCGAGCCCGTCCTTGGGCGGGCTGCATGATTATATTCGAAATTAGGGAAGTTGTGCAACAAAAGGAATATCATGAGTTACTCCGGTATCCGAACACTTACGATTTGCCGGACGCTTGGCCCTGTCCGGCCACTCCTGTTCGTCCTCGTCGGTGTCGGGGGCGTAGTCCGGCGGAGGGGTTTTCCTCTTCTTGGACCCTTCGGCCTCCCCTACTGGGGCGTCCTTCCTCTTCTTTCCTCCCCCCGCTGGAGGGGGAGAGGTTTCTTCTTCCTCCTCCTCATCTTCACGGGAGGAGTGCGTCTTGGACTCATTGGACGACGAGTCCGACACCACCATATTCCAGGAACTCTTTCGAGTCCCCATGGCCTTCTTCTTCTTGGCCTTCTTCTCCGGCACCACATAAGGTGCCGGAACCAGCAGCTTCACTAGGAGAGCAGGGGCTGGGTCTTCGGGCAAGGGAGCCAGACAGTTAATCAGTCCGGACTGCGTCTGCCAATCCTGTCAAAGATAAGGGAGTTTAGATCCCGCATGGAGTCAAACTATGCAAAAAAAAAACTTAACATCCTATAAAAGATGGAAATATCTCACCTCGCCAGCAGGACGCTGCGAGCTGAATCCGCGGTCTTCGGAGGCGGATGTGGGAGCCTCGGCGCCTTTGGTTAGCCCCTTCCAGACATCTTCGTACGTCGTGTTGAAGAGCCTGCTCAGAGTTCAGTGTTGCGCCGGGTTGAACTCCCACAAATTGAAGTCCCGTTCTTGACACGGAAGGATCCGGCGGACGAGCATGACCTGGACTACGTTGACAAGCTTGAGCTGCTTGTTCACCAGGGACTGGTTGCATTTTTGTAGTCCGGTCACCTCTTCTTTGTCGCCCCACGACAAGCCCGTCTCCTTCCAGGACATGAGCCGCGTAGGGGGTCTGGATCGGAATTCAGGGGTCGCGATCCACTTCGGATCGCGTGGCTCGGTGATGTAAAACCACCCTGACTGCCACCCCTTCAAGGTCTCCACAAAGGAGCCCTCGAGCCATAGGACGTTGGCTATTTTGCCCGCCATGGAACCTCCGCACTCTGCCTGGGTGCCGCGCACCACCTTTGGCTTGACGTTGAAGGTCTTGAGCCAGAGGCCGAAATGGGGGCGGATGCAGAGGAAGGCCTCACACACGACGATAAATGCTGAGATATTGAGGATGAAGTTCGGGGCCAGATCGTGGAAATCTAGGCCGTAGTAGAACATGAGTCCGCGGACAAATGGGTGGAGAGGAAAACCCAGTCCACGGAGGAAGTGGGGAAGAAATACTACCCTCTCATGGGGCCTTGGCGTGGGGAGAAGCTGCCCCTCCTCAGGAAGCCGGTGCGCGATGTCCTTGGACAAGTATCCGGCCTTCCTTAGCTTTTTGACATGGCCCTCCGTGACGGAGGAGACCATCCACTTGCCTCCCGCTCCGGACATTGTTGGAGAAGGTTGAGGTAGGAAGTGCGGGCTTGGGCGCTGGAGCTCGGGTGCGCAGAAGATGGATAGGCAAAGGAGGAAGAAGGCATAGGTAAAAAGGTGGATCCTTATCCCCTTATATGGGCGGACGCGACTATGCATCCCCACCAGCCTAGTAAAACTCGCTTGCCTCCCAAGCGCCGTGATAAGTGGTGTGGTTGGGTTACCCACGTCCGTATTGATGAGAATCCCATGAATAAAGGGGACACGATCTCTGCTTTGACAAGACGTGCCAAGGAAACCGCCTCGCAAAACACACTGAGGTGGAAAAGTGAAAACGATTCGAATAAAAGCTTGGCCGTAGTGTGATGTCACGTTGCGGAGTACGTCAGCAGATTAGATTTGTGTTAATATTATTCTCTCTGTGGCAATATGTGGAAACTTATTTTGCAGAGCCGGACACTACCCTTGGTGTTTACAAACTTTTATGAAGAATTTGGAGGAGGAACCCGCCTTGCAATGCCGAAGACAATATGCGCGCCGGACTCGTCGTCATTGAAGCCTGGTTCAGGGGCTACTGAGGGAGTCCTGGATTAGGGGGTGTTCGGGTAGCCAGACTATACCTTCAGCCGGACTCCAGGACTATGAAGATACAAGATTGAAGACTTCGTCCTGTGTCCGGATGGGACTTTCCTTGGCATGGAAGGCAAGCTTGGAGATGCGGATATTCAAGATCTCCTACCATTGTAACCGACTTTGTGTAACCCTAACCCTCTCCGTTGTCTATATAAACCGGAGGGTTTTAGTCCGTAGGACAACTTCATCATACAACAATCATACCATAGGCTAGCTTCTAGGGTTTATCCTCCTTGATCTCGTGGTAGATCTACTCTTGTACTACCCATATCATCAATATTAATCGAGCAGGACGTAGGGTTTTACCTCCATCAAGAGGGCCCGAACCTGGGTAAAACATTGTGTCCCTTGTCTCCTGTTACCATCCGCCTAGACGCACAGTTCGGGACCCCCTAACCGAGATCCGCCGGTTTTGACACCGACAGTCATCCTCAGGGATCTTCTGCGGTTGTTTTCCATTGTTTAGGTCGGTGTTTTTATTCCTCTCATATTGTCCTTTGTCACCGTGCCATGTTCCAGACTTTAATCATGTCGAATTGTTTCCGAGTGGGCGCATATGCACAACATATTATGCATACCCTATGATTTAATGTTCTGTCAGCAACTGATGTCTGCTACACAACTATATTCTTGTAGACACATGTTGGGCCTCCAAGCGCAGACAATGCAAACAAAACAGCAACCTGCCAAAACAGTATAGTCTATAAAGAATGCAAAAGTATCAATACTTCTTAAACTCCAAAGATTATGAATATTTACCACACTGTAGAAAATTTATCAAAGCTTATTTTGCAAAAAAAAAAACATTTTATCACATTCTGACTTTTCTAGGGAATTTTTGCAACAGCGATAAACTTTCTGTTTTAAAACAGCAACATGTAGACTTGCAAAATAAGCATGGCAAAGGCTATACTTGACATTTTTATTAAAATAAAAGATGCAAAATATTATTCTAAATAACAGCAAGCAAATCCTAACAAAATAAAATGATGCTCCAAGCAAAACACATATCATGTGATAAATGAAAACATAGCTCCAAGTGAGGTTGTCGATAATGTTGGAGACGAAAGAGGGGATGCCTTCTGGGGCATCCCCAAGCTTAGTTGCTTGGATATTCCTTGAATATTACCTTGGGGTGGGCATTCCCAAGCTTAGGGTCTTGTCACTCTTTATTCTCCTCATATCGACATCTCACCCTAAACTTGAAAACTTCAATCACACAAAACTTAACGGAACTTTGTGAGATAGGTTAGTATCATAAAGAGCAAACCATTTCATTTTTGGTACTGTCAAAGACAAGATTCATAATTGTTCTCACACAATGCCTACTGTAGCATATCATTTCCACAATTTATATTGAGCAATATAAGCCATAGAAACTAGAAAACAAGCAAACTATGCATTGAAAACAGAAATAGGAAAACCTGGGTAATTTGCCTATTAATATTCTGCAAAAAGAGTCAACATTTTATCACGCTTCTATTAAAAATGAGAATTGTTTTCCTGAGCGCAAAAGTTTCTGTTTTTCAGCAAGATCAAATCAACTATCACCGTAAGCCATCCCAAAGGTCTTACTTGGCACTTTATTAAAATGAAAGCAATAAAACATGATTACTACAATAGCATAATCATGTGAACACATAAAAACAGTAGCTAAAAGTGTTGGGTTGTCTCCCAACAAGCGCTTTCCTTTAATGCCTTTTTAGCTAGGCATGAAGATTCCAATGATGCTCGCATAAAAGATAAGAATTGAAACATAACAAGAGCATCATGAAACACATGGCAAGCACATTTAAGCCTAACCCACTTCCTATGCATAGGGATTTTGTGATCAAACAATTTATGGGAGCAAGAATCAACTAGCATAGGAAGGCAAAACAAGTATAACTTCAAAATTTTCAACACATAGAGAGGAAACTTGATATTATTGCAATTCGTACAAGCATAAGTTCCTCCCTCATAATAATTTTCAGTAGCATCATGAAGAAATTCAACAATATAACCATCACATAAAGCATTCTTTTCATGACACAAAAGCATAGAAAACTTATTACTCTCCACATAAGCAAATTTATTCTCATCAATAGTGGTGGGAGCAAACTCAACAAAATAACTATCATGAGAGTGATAACTAAAATCATGATGACAAGTTTCATGGTTATCATTATTCGATATAGCATACATGTCATCACCATAATCATCATAGATAGCAACTTTTTGTCATAGTCGATTGAAACCTCTTCCAAAATAGTGGATTCATCACTAAATAAAGGCATGACCTCTCCAAATCGACTTTCATCATTATAATCATCATAAATAGGAGGCGTGTAATCATTATAACAAATTTGCACAACAAATCTTGGGGGACTAAAAATATCATCTTCATCAAATATAGCATCCCCAAGCTTATGTCTTTGCATATCATTAGTATCATGGATATTCAAAGAATTCATACTAACAACACTGCAATCATGCTCATCATTCAAATATTTTGTGCCAAACATTTTATTGACTTCTTCTTCTAACAACTAAGCACAATTTTCTTAACCATCATTTTCAACAAAGATATTATAAAGATGATCAATAATATGATGCAACCTCAATTCCATTTTTTGTAGTTTTCTTTTTACAAACCAAAAGAATGATAAAACAAGAAACTAAAAGATTCGATTGCAAGATCTAAAGATGTACCTTCAAGCACTCACCTCCCCGGCAATGGCTCTAGAAAAGAGCTTCATTGACGGGATGTGAGTGCCTGATATGTCTCCAACGTATCTATAATTTATGAAGTATTCATGCTATTATATTATCAACCTTGGATGTTTTATATGCATTTATATGCTATTTTATATGATTTTTGGGACTAACCTATTAACCTAGTGCCCAGTGCCAGTTTCTGTTTTTTCCTTGTTTTTGAGTTCTACAGAAAAGGAATATAAAATGGAGTCCAATTGACGTGCCAATTTTTGACGATTTTTTATGGACCAAAAGAAGACCCCGGAGTAAAAGAGTTGGGCCAGGAGAGTCCCGGGGCGTCCACGAGAAACCTCGGCATGGGCCTGCCTTGTGGACACCTCGGGCACCTCCTTGACATGAGACCGATGCCAAAAATTCCTATAAATATAGAAACCTCGGAAAATTAACCTAGATCAGGAGTTCCGCCGCCAGAAGCCTCCATAGCCACCCGAAAATCAATCTAGGCCCTCTCTGGCACCCTGGCGGAGGGGGCCATCATCACCGGAGGGCGTGGAGGAGGATCTCGGAGGGGCCATCATCACCATGAAGGCCAAGGACCAGAGGAAGAACCTCTCCCCATCTAGGGGGGAGGCCATGGAGGAGGAAGCACAAGGGGGAGAACCTCTCCTCCTCTCTCTCGGTGGCACCAGAGTGCCATTGGGAGGGGAATCATCACCGCGGTGATCGTCTTCATCAACATCACCATCCTCATCTCTTTTACACGGTCCACTCTCCTGCACCCCGTTGTAATCCCTACTTGAACATGGTGCTTTATGCCACATATTATGATCCAATGATGTGTTGCCATCCTATGATGTTTTGAGTAGATATCCTTTGTATTTGGGTTGATTGATGATCTAGATTGGTATGAGTTGTATGTTTTACTTTGGTGTTGTTCTATGGTGCCCTCCGTGTCGTGCAAGCGTGAGGGATTCCCGTTGTGGGGTGTTGCAATACGTTTATGATTCTCTTATAGTGGGTTGCATGAGTGACTGAAACACAAACGCGAGTAAGGGGGTTGTTGCGTATGGGATAAAGAGGAATTGATGCTTTAATGCTATGGTTGGGTTTTACCTTAATGATCTTTAGTAGTTGCGGATGCTTGCTAGAGTTCCAATCATAAGTGCATATGATCCAAGTAGAGAAAGTATGTTAGCTTATGCCTCTCCCTCATATGAAACTGCAATAGTGATTACCGGTCTTGTTAACGATTGCCTAGGACAATTTCGCACACCGATCCACCATTATTCCACACTCACTATTTATAATATTTAGTAATATATTCTAACTTCATGATAACAGCACCTATTTTTATATTTTAGCTCTCCGATATCATACAAAGTTATCCTCTTCATACCCACAACATAGTTTTATTTCTCGTTGCTAGTTGGAAGCAAACATTCGGTGTACGTAGAGTCGTATCAGTGGCAGATAGGGCTTGGGAGAATATTGACCTTACCTTTATCTCCGTGTGGGTTCTACACTCCATACTTATCACTTCCACCTTTGGAAATTGCTACGATGATTCCTTGCACTTGGGGATTATCAAGCTCTTTTCTGGCGCCGTGCCGGGGAGCAATAGCATGGGGTTGATATTCTCATGTGTGCTTGCTTGCTTTCTTCACTAAGTAGATTTTGTTTTCCCTTTTTTGTTTCTGTTTAGTTGTGGGTGAAACATACAAAAAAATTTAAAAGAATGAAAATACAAAAAAAATACTTGCCCCTCATGCCTAAAAAGTTTTTCAAAAAGAGAAGTGATTGGAAAGTTATGCATTGAAGAAGTGAGGGTCGACCTTGAGCACTTGTGCTCATGCTCACGGAAACAATGTAGAATTTTTCATGGAAGTTTCTCTGTAAATAATTATCCCCTTATATATATCCATTGTATTATAAAAATAATGTGCCAAGCTTTGGTTTTAGGATGATTAGATTGTTTGTTTACTATGTGCAGAACAAAAACAGAAACTTTGGCTGTAGCGCGTGATTTTACATTTTTTACTGGAAAGTCAAATGGGTCTGAAACTTTTTGAACATTACTTATGTATAAATTGTTCAAATTTTCAAATTTATTTCATAATTTTGGAGTTACAGAAGTTTACTAAACCTCCAGATTACTACAGACTGTCCTGTTTTAGACAGATTCTGTTTTTCGTGTGTTGTTTGCTTATTTTGATGAATCTATGGGTAGTATCGGGGGGTATGAACCATGGTGAAGTTGGAATACAGTAGATATAGTTCTAATATGAAATTGTAATGAGTTTGCAATAGTACCTAAAGGTAGTGATTTGCTTTATTATACTAACGGATCTCACAAAGTTTTTGTTAAAGTTTTTTCTGGATGAAGTGTTCGAAGAACGAGGAGTTACCGATGTGATAAGAATAAAGAGAGGCAAGAGCTCAAGCTTGGGGATGCCCAAGGCACTCCAAGTAAATATTCTAAGGATACTCAAGCATCTAACCTTGGGGATGCCCCGGTTGGCATCCCATCTTTCTTCTTCAACAATTATCGGTATACCTCGGTTTTTGTTTCGTTCACATGATTTGTGTATTTTGTTTTTTTGTTCTTCCTTTATGAACCATGCTTGTATGAGATATCACTTCATTTATTTATAGAATGCTTCATGTGCTTCACTTATATCTTTTAAGTATGATCTTATAGAATTGCTCTTCCTGCTTCACTTAAATCTTTTGAGTATGGTTTTATAGAATGCTTTGTGTGCTTCACTTATACATTTTGAGCTTGGACATTGGTTAGTTTATATTAATTGTAGAATGCTCCATGAACTTCACTTATATGTTTTGGAGTATGAATAATACTATCATCTAAAGCGGGTTTGGAAGAGTGTCAACTCTAGGAACTAGTGATCCCGCTATTCCGAATGAGAAGAATTTTGCTTATGTGGAGAGTAGAAAAATTTCTATGCTTGTAGATCATGAAAATAATGCTTTATGTGATGGTTATGTTGTTGAATTCATTCATGATGATACTGAAAATTATTATGAGGGAGGAATATATGCTTGTAGGAGTTGCAATAATATCAAGTTTCCTCTCTATGTGCTTAAGTTTTGAAGTTATCCTTGTTTTTCCTTCCTATGCTAGTTGATTCTTGTTCCCATAAGTTGTGTACTCACAAAATCCCTAGGCATAGGAAATGGGTTAGGTTTAAATTTTCTAGTCATATTCTTCATGATGCTCTCTTTATGTTTCAATTCTTATCTTTTATGTGAGCATCATTGAAATCATCATGCCTAGCTAAAAGGCATTAAAAAAAGCGCTTGTTGGGAGACAACCCAATATTTAGCCTTAATGCTTTTGTGTGTTCTCATGATTAATTTACTGTATTAATCATGTATTATAGGTTTTGTTTCAATAAAGTTCCAAGTAAGACCTTTGGGAAGACTTGGGTGAAAGTTAATGTGATCTTGCTGTAAAAAACAGAAACTTTGCGCTCACGAGATTTGCTGCCATTTTTTATTGGAGAGTGAGATTAGGTTGATTCTTTTTGCAGAAGATTAATAGACAAATTCCTCACGACCACCAATTTATTTCATAATTGTTTGAGTAGCATAAGTATAGTTAGTGTTCAGATCATTACAGACTGTTCTGTTTCTGACAGATTCTGTTTTCATTGCATAGTTTGCTTGTTTTCTAGTTTCTATGACTTATATTTCTCAATATAAATTGTAGAAATGATATGGTACAGTAGGAATTGTGTGAGAACAATTATGAACCTTGTCTTTGACAGTACCAAAGTGAATGGTTTACTCTTTATCATACTAACCTATCTCACGAAGTTCCGTTAAGTTTTGTGTGATTGAAGTTTTCAGGCTTTGGGCGAGATATCGATATGAGGAGAATAAGGAGTGGAAATACCCTAAGGTTGGGGATTTCCAAGGCACCCCAAGGTAATATTCAAGGAAGACTCAAGCGCCTAAGCTTGGGGATGCCCCGGAAGGCATCCCCTCTTTCGTCTTCAAAACTATCGGTATACCTTACTCGGAGCTATATTTTTATTCGTCACATGATATGTGTTTTGCTTTGAGAGTATTTTCAATTTTACTTGATGTTTGAATAAAATCATTGGATCTGAATTATTAAATGAAAAAGAATCATCCCATGGCTAGTTAATTATTTGACTACTCATTGTCCTTCACTATTATCTTTTGGAGTAGTTTGTCATTTACTCACGTGCTTCACGTATATCCTATGAGTAAATGGTTGAATAATTGAATATCATAAATCTGAATTTATATATGTTTCATATGCTTATACCATGGGGAGTAATGACTTCACATAGAATAAGTATAGGTAGTAAACTTATTGAAATTTAGCAAACGTAGAATTGGTCACTTGAACAATTCATGAAAGAATATTGAAGGAGGAGAGATTTCACATATAAATATACTATCTTGGACATCTTTTGTAATTGTGAGCACTCATTAAAATATGACATGCTAAAAGGTTGATGTCGGACAAGGAAGACAACGTAATGGGTTATGTTTTCTTATATCTGAAATAAAGTATATTGTCTTGGATCATCCAACATGTTGAGCTTGCTTTTCCCCCTCATGCTAGACAAATTCTTTGCACCAAGTAGAGATACTACTTGTGCTTCCAAACATTCCTTAAACCAGTTTTGCCATGAGAGTCCACCATACCTACCTATGGATTGAGTAAGATCCTTCAAGTAAGTTGTCATCGGTGCATACAATAAAAATTGCCCTCTAAATATGTATGATCTATTAATGTGGAGAAAATAAGCTTTATACGATCTTGTGATGTGGAAGAAATAAAAGTGACGAACTGCATAATAAAGGTCCATATCACAAGTGGCAATATAAAGTGACATTCTTTTGCATTAAGATTTTGTGCATCCAACCATAAAAGCGCATGACAACCTCTGCTTCCCTCTGCAAAGGGCCTATCTTTTACTTTTATCTTCTACCTTATGCAAGAGTCATGATGATCTTCACCTTTCCTTTTTACATTTTATCCTTTGGCAAGCACATTGTGTTGGAAAGATCCTGATATATATATCCAATTGGATGTAAGTTATCATGAACTATTATTGTTGACATTACCCTTGAGGTAAAAGGTTGGGAGGCGAATCTATAAGCCCCTATCTTTCTCTATGTCCGATTAAAACTTTGAACCCATAAATATCACATGAGTGTTAGCAATTATGAAAGATTAAATGATAGTTGAGTATGTGGAGTTTGCTAAATCAAAGCTCTAACATAGACCCTTCCTGAAAATAAGATGGATTGCAATTGTTTGATGACTGAGAATATAGTTTGTTAGTTTTGAGAGAGTTTATGATTTATACTTTAACATGTGAATAGCTTGTTACTTGATCATGAAAAGTTTTATGAAAATGAGCTACTGTTATGATATATAATAATGCTAGAAAAAGTGATTGGAACTATCATTGATGAAACTTATGCACTTGCTAGCATTCACACTTCATAAATTATTTCTTTTATCATTTACCTACTCGAGGACGAGCAGGAACTAAGCTTGGGGATGCTGATACATATCCAACGTATCTATAACTAGATGAAACCCCGCGCGTTGCTGCGGGACTTTGTGGTTTCTATGGGTAGATCCTAAGAAAAACATATATTGTATGAACGATCATTAATACATACTGAAATGTTGAACAAATATATTTCCACACAAAGATAAAGAGAATTATCAGTAACGTGCACCGATTCCTCTCCCAAGTAACTATGTTGAATTTGTAGAACATTGAAGTATTTCTAGTATAGTCGCTCCAAATGAGACAAAATTTGTGTGGCAAAATCTTGACAACTGGAAAAAATAAAGTATGGGTATATGATAGTGCAGGCAAAGCGCACCTAATTTAAAACAAAACAGAAGCTAGCCAACTCGCTCCCAGAATGCTCCCTCGATCAGTTCGTTCGCTGCCCGTTTGATGAGGGTTGACCAGGTCTTTTTTCGTTTCTTGGCCGTCGGATCATCGCTAGAATTCAACCCAGTCGTTTTTACCGAGTGGTGGATCGTCGCGAGGGATGACATGTGGGCCGGTGCTGTATCCACTTGGATCGAAACGGCTGGGTGTTCCTTCCTCCGGTGCGCGGGCGCGAGGCAGCTGTTCGTGTCGTGCCGCGTGCGCGCGAAAAACCAGCATCGGTGCCCTCGTGTCGCGCCGCGTGCGCGCGAAAAACCACCCTCGCTGGCTGGTGCTACGGCTGCAAGTGGCCCTCGCTAATGCATGGCCCCGCGCATCAGCTTCCTGGTGTCTTTTACCCGTGTGCGTGTTGCCTATTTGGCCTGCTGACCTCATGATTCGGCCGGCCCGGCGCATGGAGAGTGGGAGAGCGGAGTGGGCGAGCGGTCTCGTCTCGCTCGTCTCGTGGAACGGCAGCGCCATGCCGCGTTGTTTCTGGGCTATACTACTGGTGGCCTGCTACTGTTCCCTCCACGTGGGCGTGGCCAATGGACATGCGTGCGGTGCAGCGTGGGTACGCGTGACGCCCCGCGTGACCGGCGTGTGCGTCGGCGGTGCGCATTCTGGTGGGTGCCCTCTGTGGGGTCGTTGCAGCCTATGATAGTGGGCTCTGGAACCCCTGGGCCCGGTAGGCAGACCGCGTGTTGATGGATGTGTGGTGGGTTCCCATACGCCTCTGTGAGAATTGCCCCTGCCATTGCGGTGGCCGGGGGGCTTTTCTCTTCGGTTTCCCCCTTTCCTCCTTCTATCCCTCATTTCCTCCATGTCGCTTCGTTCGCTCGCTTTCTTCCACACTTCCAGGCCGCTGCGTCCTCTCCTGTTCGTCTGCCTTCATCCAGTTCGGCCAGCTTATGTTGCGGTTCTCGCCATGGCCGCGCGTTCCTCCATGGGTGGTGTCTGTCGTTCCTTCTCCTGCTTACTGACTTGGTTTTCTTGTCTTTGCTCCATTGGTGCGTAGTTTGCTGCCGATTTTCCCGTTAGCTCTTACGTGGGAGCGTGCGCCATTACATTCTTGTTGTTCAGGTTAGTGCTTTTCTCTTCTGCCTCTATGTGGACATATGTCTTTGAGGTGTTTGTTGAAATGGTTGGGTGCTGCTCGATAGGATGGTTGCCTGCTACCGTGTGCTCTTCTTTGCCATTTTTGCGCTCCGTTGTTTGTGCATGTGCATGCTTCATGCTGTTCGTCGACGACTAATATGAGTATGGTTTGTGTTTTAGGTTGTTTTCAGGTTGGTTGGCTGTTCATCCATGTTCGCTTGTTGGCTGCTCTTCCGGTTGTGCTTCATCATTCTGGTAATGTTCTTCTCTTTTGCCTGTTTGTCTCTATATTTGGATTGTCAAGAGATGCATTGCTTAGTAATAGCCCGAAAGACTAGGTTCGAGAAGATGTCGTGCTTAGTCCGTTTTTGGTTGGCTGCTGCCCCTGCAGTGGCCCTGAAGGTTTATACTTCTTGTGTTTTTACTTTGCTTGAAAAAACACGATGGTTGAAGTTGATTGATGGTCTTTCGCTTCCTGCATGTATACAGTTTAATTGCTCAGTAATTAAAAGCTGCTATAGATGTAGTAGATGGTGTTTTGTCATGCTAACTGATGTTGTTTCCTTTGGTTAAAAGAAGAATTGTTCTGGTGCCGTTGTGTGGCTCTGCACTTATTTAGTACCTTTGATAGAATATATATGTGCTCTATGACTTGCTGTGTTCTAATGGTTCTGTCTGCATTTATTTTGTAGATTGGAAAGGCTGATCTGTTTTTGAATCTGTGACCTGTTGCTGCTCCTCAAGGTTTGCTCTCCTTTTCCATTACATGTCAGCTACCTTTGGGTTCAGATGTATTTACTTGTTTTTGCATGTTATCATGGTTGTTGATGTACTGATAATCTCGCTATTCCGGATCTGCTCCGGGGGTCGTGTTATTTTTCAGTTTTTTTTATAATTTCGTTGTGTGTGAGCAGGATGTGTACTCTTATTTCAACTGTTATACCCATTTTGGAAGTCGTGGTGGCTCGGTGTTCTTTGTCGGCGCTTTTGTATCTATGTGAGGTCACGGAGGATGGATCCGTTCTTGCTAGGGTAGAACTGGAGCTTCCAGGGGATAGTTCCGCTCCGGTTCCGTGACAAGAATTTTTGTGGATCTCAGCCTGGTGTGGTTTTGTCCATGCTTATGAACAAGCTGCCCTCCAGGCTATAAGTTTTTTGCAGTGTCTGTATGGGTTTGTGGTTCGAGACTATAATTATGACTGTATGATGGCTTATAGGAGCTCCCTTCGTTCTTCCATAACTGTTGCAGTCTCTGCCATTCGGCATGTTGGTCACTTGGAAAGAGAGCTATTGCACTTGCGCCGTACGTCCGCGGAGACAGAGATAAATCCAGATGTTAGCCCTGTTCTGGTCCAGTTTGACTGGGGTCTACTATGCTCTCAGATGCTTTCCTCTCTTCAATCTCTTCAGCTATCTTTTCTAGGCTTCCTATTTGGGCATGTGTGCCTGCTTTGTACTGAATTGGTTCATTCCTCTAATGCAATAAAGTCCTTGGGCTTTCTATATGGCTCTTACAGTGTTTTCTTTCTGTGTTTTGCAAGACTGAAAAGAATAGTCTTCTTCTTCAGATTCAATGCACTTCCCACGTGCCCAAATAATAATAGTCTTCTTCTTTGGATTCAATGCTCTTCCCACGTACCCAAATAATAAATATGTTACTTGTTTATTGATTCTTCCTTGGCTGGGTCTTTGTTCTTTGGACCGCCCCCTTCTCTTATAGAGAAAAAACTAGCACGGGCTCTAGAGGACCCTGTTCCTTTTGGGCTTCTGGTTCTTCATGGGCTTTTGGGAAGGTATTTCTTGGGCCACGAACTTTAGAGAATCTTGTTTGTTTGGGCTTATAGTTTCCCATGGGCTCTTGGGAAGGTGTATCGTGTACTTGCTCTCTCTCTCTCTTGTTTTTTCGCCGCTCGGATTTGTTTGATTGCCTTTTCCTTCTGCCTGTGTATTTTTAAAAAGGCTTACAGTTTACTTTTGGGATGCCTCTCCCTTTCATTTAAAAAAAATTGTTCCATGCCCTTTATAGAACCTTGTCTTTTGAATTCTGTTCCTGGGTCTAGGTGTATGCCTTTTTGCTATTTAATGTGCCTGATTAAATTGCCTTTCTTTGTGTTATGTTCCTGTTGCAGTGTGTTGTGGTTGTTCTGTTCTTCATGTCGTTCCTGTGAGTCATGGCTCAGCACCGTTCTGTTCGTCGTAAGGCCAGTTCAAGCACCAGTCAACCACCTCCGCGCCGTGTTGTTCGACGAAGGCTGTCTTTCTGT
This sequence comes from Triticum aestivum, assembly GCF_018294505.1. Lineage (NCBI taxonomy): Eukaryota > Viridiplantae > Streptophyta > Magnoliopsida > Poales > Poaceae > Triticum > Triticum aestivum. The sequence continues at coordinate 317,521,085 of NC_057797.1, forward strand.
GACTCACCGTTGCCCTACATATCCTCAGGCCTACCTAAAAGAAAATGTACGGGGTGCCCTTTTAAAATAAGTCCTTTTCCTTTATAGGTGTGCCTCCTACACTCTCTCGATTCCTCTTCGTACCTGTGATAGGCCCTTTGTTTTTTAGATGATGGTTTCTTCCCCGTTCTTAGTCCAGAAATTACATCCCGTAATAGAAAGAGATGCAGGGTGGTTGTTGATAGACTTAGGGGGAATGGGCCTGCCATTGGGTCGCCCTTAAGTGCTGACTGGGTTGGATTCACGGCTGAGGAGTCTGAGATGCTGAAAGGTATGCTGAGTGCCGATATGCCTAGAAACTATTGTATGATGCATTGCTGATTTACCATTGTTACTAAGTCAAGATAAATTTGTCGCTGGGTACCGAAAGAGATCTTTCTATGGTGGCCCAGACTACAAATGTACCAACTATGGTGCAGTCTTCTGGTTCGAGGAGAGGGTGAGATCAGAATCCTCTATTATGCTAAGGCAGGTGGTTTACAAAAAATGTTGCAAGGGTGGTAAGGTGTATATTACACCTTTTAAAAATCCACCCTTGTTTCTCTCTGAGTTGCTGAGATACAATGGTCCCTCGCGTAGTAGAGAGTTTATAAAAAAAATCGTCAGTACAACTGCCTCTTTGCATTTACTTCCATGGGAACTACTGTTGACCCTTATGTAAATGATGGTAATGGTCCAAATATATACAAAATAAACGGGCAGGTTTGTCATCGAATGGGATCTCTTATGCCTAAGGAAGGAAATACCCCTAAGTATGCCAAACTCCATATATATGATACCCAGAATGAGGCACAAAACAGGATTCAGGCTTTAGAAAAGGGTGAAAAGAGTGATGGTGGTTTAGATGAATCTATTGTTGAAGGCTTGATGCATATGCTTGATACACACAATTCTTATGTCAAAACGTTTAGATCAGCTAGAGAAATACTAGCAGCCAATAGGCATGCCGAGATAGCCATTCGTTTAGTTTCCCCTGGAAAATCTGATGGCCCACAGTTTAGCCTTCCTACAACTGATGAGCTAGCATCTTTAATGTTTGGTGAGTTCACGGTGGAGGCTTCTTGTCGTGACATAATAATACACGGTAGAGATGACAATCTGCAGCAAATATCTTCTTTGCAAACTTCATATATGCCTTTGCAGTATCCTCTTCTCTTCCCCTATGTAGACGTGGGTTTTAGCTCGGGCTTAAATATATTGGTTCAGACCCTTTAAATACTAGCAAAAGAACCAGGCTCACTATGCAGGACTACTATTCCTATTGTCTCCACTATAGACCAGAGCAGCATAATCCATACCTTTGTTGTGGTTTGCTTTCCTCGCAGGCCATTGTAGATGCACGCGCTTTCATAGATGAGTGGAGGCTGCATTTCATCATGAAGGCTAATAATGATCTTAGAGCAGAGAACTTGCAAGGAGTCACTGATGCTATTGGAAAAGGGCAGACAGATGCAAGTTCTGTTGGCAAAACAAACATACTTCCATCCTCTTTTACCGGTTGCCGGTGTTATATGATTGAGAACTTCCAGGACGCGGTGGCTATTTCACGTGTCTTTGGCCCACCAGACCTTTTCACCACCTTTACCTGTAATCCCAAGTGGCCTGAGATAACAGAAGCCCTGTGTTCTAAGCCTGGCCAGATGCCTTCAAACAGGGCGGATCTTCCGGTCAGGGTTTATCACATGAAGCTCAATGACTATATTCATGATATTAAGAGTGGGGAGGCCTTTGGTCCTGTCGTAGTGGGTAAAATGTGCTTTGTGATTCCTCTCATCTCTTTTTGCCTGTTATTTTCCACCTCAGCTCGTGATATTTTTTATCCCTTTGTTCACAGTACTGCACACTGTGGAGTTCCAGAAAAGATTGCTTCCTCATGCCCATATCCTGATCTGGCTTGATAGGAAAAAACGGGAGGTTAGTCCTGCTTTAATTGACTCTTTTATATCGGCTTCCATCCCTGATCCTGTTGTGGATCCTCTTGGATACGTTCTTGTTTCTGAACACATGATGCACGGCCCTTGCGAGGAAGATGGTGTTAAATGTCCTTGCATGAAAGATGGATTGTGTTCAAAAAAATTCCTAAGTCATTTCAGCTCGAGACCTCTCTAGATGATAGTGGATTCCCTGTGTATAGTCGCCCAGACAACGGCCGTTTTATAATTAAAAAAAGGTCAGGCTTGATAATAGGCATGTTATTCCTTATAATCTGCTTATGCTAAAAAATACCAAGCGCATATTAACGTTGAGTGGTGCAATAAAACCCATGTCATCAAGTATCTTTATAAGTATGTTACAAAGGGTCCTGATTTTTCAAAAACTTTGTTTGAAAGCATAAAAAACAAGCATGGTATTGAGATTTATGAGATCATGGAATATAGACAATGTCGTTACATATGTGATAAAGATGGTTGCTGGACGATATATGGCTTTGATATACACAGTAAGATGCCTTCTATTGAAAGATTGCATGTTCATTTATTAAATAAACACATGGCGCGTTTCAATGTTAAAGCAAACCTGAAGTCAGTTGCTGACGATGAGTGGCTACAGAGAACAATGTTAACCGAGTGGTTTGTAGCTAATAGATGCCATGCAAATGCTATGTCTCTTACTTATTGTGACTTCGCAACAAAATGGACTTGGCTAGCAAGCAAAAAACAATGGATTCCTAAGACCCTGAGTTATAGGATTGGTAGAATTTATTCTGTTCACCCTACAACTGGAGAACTTTTCTATCTTAGAATGCTCTTGATGGTTGTCAAAGGTGCCATGTCTTATACAGATGTTAGAACTTATAATGGGATTGTGTATGAAACCTTTAAGGAGGCATGTGCTGCTAGAGGCTTACTTGGAGATGATCTTGAATGGTATAGTGCGTTTGATGAGGCTTTGACCTGGGGTATGGGAGATCAGCTGCGCAGGCTTTTTGTTGCAATCCTTGTTCATTGTGGTGTTAACGATGAAAATGCTTTCTTCAAAAAATATTGGTCACACTTAGCTGAGGATATTAAGTACAATATCAAGCGCTCTTTTCGTGATGATAATCATGTTGTACCTCCTGGTGAGCTGAGAGACATCTTGCTTGATAAGTTGACAGTTCTATTTAGTAAAAATGGTTCTAATATTCTAGACCACAAGCTTCCATTAAAGACTACATATGATGATAACTCTGATGACAATGACATGATAACTGATGAACTATCTATTGATCCTAAAAGTGAACTACTAAAGGCAGAAACCATGTACAACCAATTAAATCCAGATCAACTCCTAGCTTATAAGAATATTATCGACCGAGTTGTGTCTGGAAAACCTGGCTTCTTCTTTGTTTCTGGATATGGTGGAACTAGGAAAACTTTTCTCTGGAGTTCCATAATTGCTTATCTTAGAGGTAAAGAAAGGATTGTTCTCACAGTTGCATCTTCTGGGGTTGCATCACTTCTTTTACCTGGCGATAGGACTGCTCATTCTAGGTTTAAAATACCAATCAGTCTAGATGACAATGGAACATGTGATATAAAAAGATCTAGCAAATTAGTAGAGATGATTGAATCAGCCTCCCTAATAATATGGGATGAGGCTTTAATGATGCATCGTAAATGTTTTGAGGCTTTGGATCGTAGCTTGTGTGATATTCTGTCTGCCGACGATCCTTCTATAGCTGACATGCCTTTTGGTGGTAAGGTTATGGTTTTGGGTGGCGATTTGAGACAGATTTTACCAGTCATTGAGGGTGGGACTCGCTCACAGGTTATAAATGCTGCTATAACAAATTCACCACTATGGCGTTTTATAGAGGTTCTACATCTTAAAGTGAACATGCGTTTGGATGTGGAAACAACAGATCCTGTTTTACAAGCTGAGATAGCTTCTTTTGCTGGTTGGATCTTGAGTATTAGTGATGGTACAGCGCCTTGTGTTACTAGACAAGGGGAGTGTGAGCCAAGTTGGGTAACAATTCCTGATGATATGTTGATCCATTCTGAGGAAAATAGAATAGGCGCTATTGTTAATGTTGTATATACAAACTTTGCTAAAAATCGTTCTAATCGAAAGTACTTGTGCCAAAGGGCTATCTTAACAACAACAAATGATTTAGCTCAGGAAGTTAATGACCATGTGCTAGCCTTAATGCCTTCTGCTGAGAGAGAGTACTTAAGCTATGATTCTATAGGAAATGTTGCTGACTCAATGCGTAATATGGATGTGTTTTATCCTATCGAGTACCTCAATACAATTAAAATTAACAATTTCCCACAGCACAAGTTGCTATTGAAAAAAGGTGTGCCGATTATGCTCCTTAGAAATTTGAGTCAGGCAACTGGTCTTTGTAATGGTACTCGTCTTGTTGTCTCTAAACTTGGTGAGAAACTCATTGAGGCTATCATCATGACTGGTTATAATATTGGGGATGTTGTGTACATTCCAAGGATTTGCCTCACTGCCAAGGATCCTAAATGGCCATTTACTTTACATCGTCGCCAGTTTCCGGTCACGGTTTGTTATGCCGTGACTATCAATAAGAGCCAGGGACAAACTCTCTCGGCTGTTGGATTATACCTGAAAAGCCATGTTTTCACTCATGGCCAACTTTACGTGGCGGTTTCACGTGTGACTTCCAAGAAAAACTTGAAAATACTTATCGAGAACGAAGATGGCACACTTGGATCTCAGACTAGAAACATAGTTTTCTCTGAGATCTTTGAGTCTTTGGAATAGTACCTACGTCGTGCTTTATTTTGTGAGCTGCTTTTGGTCTCACTACTACTTGCTGCCTCTTAGTCTCTATTATTATATGCTTCCTAATTTGGTGAAATATTTCGATTGTCTACTCCCTTTTCAATAAGATTTGAGTTTGTAAATGTTGCTTTATTTGTTGCTGCTCATTACCTAAGATAGCAAATATTGTTATTTTCTATGCATCTATGTATGTGTTAAAGGTATTTTGGTAGTTCGCTTAGTATGTCTATTCACTTGACTTCGATTAGGTATGCCATCATATTGCAAAACCTAATATGTTGCTTCTTTGTGTATTTTTACCTTCCTAAGCAAAAGTGTCTTTATGTTTCCAGATAGCGCATCAGATGCTCTCTGAGATACACAAGCACAACAAGAAGTGGGTTGTCTCTGTCCTTGTCTCACGCATGTGGTTTTATCATGGGGGGACTGACAATGGGCCTATCCAGCACATGGACTTAGTTGTTCTTGATAGCCAGGTTTGTCTTTACATAGCTAGCTCAACGCCAACTGTCCATATTTGGCCTAGGATACCTTTCTGATTGCTATTTTTGTTGGCAGGGCAACCATATGTATGTGCAGATACCTCCTCAGCGAGCAGAAGAACTGAAGAATGAGCTACAGGAAGGAAAGGTCTACATGATGAGCAGCTTCAACTGCGTTGAAGCAAAGACAAGTTATAGACCTGTTGAGAGTCGCTTCATGATTCAGTTCACCAGGTTTAGCAACGCTGTTTTACGCCCGGGCTTGGAAGCAGATTACCCGTTCTGCACCTACAATTTGATCCCATTTCAGGACATCCCCAGGCCATGTGGGCCACCGCCTCGTTTCCTTGGTAAGTTGTGTCACTGCACGCCTAAGTACATTAAAAACCACTTGTCAAATATCTGGAGTCTGATGCTCTTGCAAATTCTATGGTTTTGAAGATGTCATTGGAAGAATAACTGATGTTTCTGATGTGGTCACTATCCAATCAATGCATCAGCCAGAGCCATCAAACACAAGGACAATAATCCTAACTGACTTACAGTAAGTGGCATTTGCTTATTATTATGCATGCACCATTCTAGGCCACCTGCTCGTTCGTTTGTTTACTGATTTGTTCGTCATATGAAACCTATAGGGGCAAGGAGCTAAGGCTGTCCTCTGGGGTGATCGAGCGATTGAATTCGAAGAAGAAGCAGTGCGGGCAAGAGACGAAAAGGAAGTTGTGATTGCAATTTTCGTAGGAACGCTACCTAAAATAAATCAAGGTGGTCAACCTATTGCATATTATACATTTATGCATTCTGTATTGTACAACCTTTTCATTCTATGTTCAATGCAGCCTCTTACCCCTCTATATTGTTCAATAACTATGCAGGTGTTCAAGGACTTAGTGGTAGTTCTGCTTGTCGTTGGTACATTGACGAGGATCTCCCAGTGATAAATGACTTCCGCAACAGGTGATTTCTATATGCCTTCTAATTGGCTTCTCTTGCTTTAACCATGAATATGAAGACAGTGTTGTTTTCTTTGACACGCTGCTAACTATCTCCCCTGTTGCGTATCAAAATAGGTTGGGGACTAATTTCAAACCCATTGATAACAATGCTGCTTTGACCGAGGGTGCATTTACTACCCGTATCTACGCTGATCCTGTTGAAAAGACCGTGTCAGAGCTCCTCCGCCTGAACCCTTACGAAAACAAGGTATCCTCGGTGTCTTTTCATCTATATGTTGTTCCCAATTTTTCCTGGTCATGTGCTCAACTGCAAGTTATGTTACTTCGATAGGAAAAACGGTTCATATGTACCGTTACTGTCCAGAGGCTCAATCCTGATCAGCGCTGGTGGTTCTTCTCTTGCTCCTCCTGCAACAAGACCTCTACAATAGTTGCATCGAACTATCGATGCACCAATCCTAACTGCTCATCCATAGCAGCACAGGAAACGTATGTGCCTTCCAAGACCTTTGTCTCCTGTTTCTTTTGTTTTGTGTTGTTCGTTTCCTCAGGCTTCCTGCCTGATTTATTTAGACATGCCTCTTCTATGTTTTATTAGTCCTTTACTACAATCCTCGTTCTATTCGTGCCATGCGCAGGTACTGTATTTCTGTATTTGCGAGTGATGATGTAGGTGAGGATGAGTTCACCATGTTTGATAAAGTTGGAAAAGCAGCTGTTGGAAAACCACTCCTCAATTTACTGAAGTTTAGAAACCCAGAACTTCCAACCATACAAGAGATAGCTCATGTACCGATGGTTGATAAAATTGCTCCACCAGAGATTACCCAGATTATTGGGCAAAAGTATAAACTTCTTGTGTCCATTGCAAAGAGAAGCTTTGCAACCACAAGCACACAATTATCATTTCAAGTTGTGAAAATTATGGAAACCTACAAGCCTGAGTTAAGCTCATCTGCCTTTGACTGTGTCCCTGGATCATCTGGAGCATCATCCTCTACTTCCCTCACTAACACTCCAGTACCATCTGAGATGTTTACACCCAGTACCCCAAGCATCAAGCAAGCCTAGCCTGGCAGCTCCTTAGGGAGCGCTGCTATAACTTTTCCATCACCTACAGGCGCGGTGTGTTGTTTTCTTACTCTACCATCTCTCTTTCGATTTATTGAATCAAGATGCCCACAAACTAATTCAGTTCTTCTCATTTCCTTTTTTACACTCAGACGCAGACACCAACTTCAAAGCTTAGTGTTGGTCTCATTTCATCTGCATCTCCAGGGTATGCCTCTTTAGAAAGGACTAATGCAGTATTTTCTAATACTTGCTTACACTTATGATCGTATTTTCTTTTCTAGCAAATCACCATGCCCACCCAGCAGGACCAGGCATGCTTTATTTATCGGCAATAACAAGAAGCTCCCTCTGGCACAAGATCCTCCAAAGAAGTGTGACAAAATAGCCGCGGTAAATATTTCTCTGCTCCGCCTGAGATACCTGTTAACACACATGTGCTAACTAACGCATAATACTATAAATGCACGATATACATTCAGTAAATGAGCAGCATAGTCACGCATTGATACACAGGTGTCAAGGCAAAATCTTACTATTGTATAACCTAATAACCATCCAATATCAATATGCTATATCTCTCTATTATCAAGCTTATGTATATGTTGGGTGCTCCAGGTGAACGATGATGAAAAGGCTGAAGATCCTTCTGGTGCTGCTGATGCAAAAGATGATAAGAGTCCACTTCAGAAAAACAAGAAGTAAGTCCTGCTTCTTACATTCCATTAATATAGTTGGTTTCCAAACCTGTGTATAGCATTCCGCTTATTTATTTTTGACTAACAGACCTTGAAATAAAGGAACCCCGTTGCTGGAAAAGGAACTGGAGGAGGGAAGAAAACAAAGCAGCAGTGACTCCTTTGCCCTGCCTATGCAACCTTAAAATATCTATAGGTACACCACAATTTCCCTATATACTACTGTTCTTGGACTTGTTTTGCCATTCTCATACTTGGAACTGGTTTCTGAAACTTTGCATTCTGCTGTAGGTTATCTATCCTATGTACATTAGCTTCTCCTCAGCAAGATCGAAGGAGAAAGATGGCGGTTTATGCATCTAGCTTCGCTCTCGACAACGCTCCATCACAATGCTCTTTGACCAGCTACAAGCAGAGTCCGTTGCCGTGTATGCTTCTTGCATAGACCTTGGTGTGGTTGTATGCTCCTTACGAAGCATGTCCAAAACTCCTCTATTTATATGTCTGTGTGCTAAAAAGTCTTTGGCTGCTCAAGTAGCAGTGCCAAAGCACGACAAAACAAAAATCTCCTCTATATAATCAAGTGAACTCTAGCCTATTATGTGTGTGCTGTTCGATTATCATTTGCCTTTTTATGCGTGATATGCTGCCCCATAGTCTGCAGATGATTTCTTCTTTTCATAGATGATTCTATCTCCCCTCTGTTTTAGACTTTGGTCATCTCCTCCTTTTTTTCATAGCCTTTAAGGCTCTGGCCATTCCTATTTTTACTTCGGCCCTGTAGGCCCATTCTTGGTTGTGCCTCATATCCAGACAAGGTGTGGGTTCTGTGGCTGAAGACCGGCCTATGTGATGTCCCCCATAACCTGCACGCTCTCTTACTCCACCCCACCAATCCCGCCGTCACACTCTCCGCGCATCCATTTCTAGGGTTTCTTCCTTCGCTACATCTCTTGGTGCCCTGGGCTTATGGCGTCTTCTTCAACCGATGAAGCTGCATCCTATACTGTCATTTCAGTGCAAGGTAGATTCCATTCTTTCCCTGTTCCTCTAAGCTCAGTCGCTGCCCCTGTATTCTTAGATCCAGTCGTCCTTTCTCAGCGCCTAAGCCGGCGGATAGTCTAAACTATTTTATAATGTTGCTAGGTATTTCGTCCTCGTCTGTCTGTTCCAGAAGAAATATTACAAGAGCTTTTCTTTCTTATGGTGAAACAAAATGCCCAAAGATCCGGACACACTACCATTTCCAAATCATTTTCTCTCCTGATAGTAGAACTGCACAAAGGCACTTTCATAATGCATTGGCTAAAGCTTTTCAGCTTAAGTGCGATGAAATTGTTACTATTGATACTCCTGACCAGGAGTTCTTAATTAGCAGAACAAACAAGCAGTCGAGTTCCTTCAGTCCGAACAGAGGCTTAACCTGGGTAATATATACTTTACCACCCTCTGTGCAGATGAAAACTCAACATTTTGTGGCACACCAGCCTATGATTTCAATGATAACCATGCTGGATCCCATGTTTTAGTTGAAATAACAAACCTCCCACTGCATCTTTGGACATTCAAGACAGTGGATTTTATGCTGCATCCATATTGTGTCGTCTCTGAGCTTTACCCTGACACAATCACCTACAATGATCTTCTCGCGTTCCGGTGCATCTGTTGGACAGACGCGCCAGAAAATGTGCCATTGCGGATGAATATCAAGATCAGACGTAGGTTTAGGGATCGAGCAAACACAGCAATAGGGATCCACCTGGACATGTTCACTGTGCTTATTAGTGTGCTTAACAACCCTTTCAGCAAGATAATGAGGCCCATTGAGCCATTACCACCTGTGCCAAATGCTCGGGACATCACCGTCGATGCTACTGCCCCACACTATTTTCTTCAAGACACGGAGGTCGACCCTGATAGATTCCAAGAGCTATCACATTCTATAATCCTCAAACGAGAAGATGGTGTTGAACCCATAGACACAAATGAAATATTTTCTGCGGCCGTTCGGTATATACCAGCTCAAGATACGTCATGGTGAAGCCAATTAGCTTTGATGCTTTCCTTGTATACTATCAAGGGGATGTTCAGTATGCTACATTTGCAGCATTCAGATCAACTGTTCTGGCAAGGGGACACATTGAGCTAGGCGGCCACATCTTCAAGGCTATTCCTTGGTGTTCTTCTTATGGTGGCCAGAAAATTTCACTTACTCGATTTATTCGTGTGAGTATAAGTGAACTTCCGGCTGGAATCCTCCGACACGAAATAGCAAGCCAGCTGTTGAGCCCGTTTGTCTTGGTTGAAGAGAATGGTTTTCCTGGACAGGGCTTCATAAATACACTTAGATATGACTGTTTTGGCTGGGTTGACAGTGTGATTGATATCCCAGATTATATTACCATCTACATAATGCCACGTGGATGTGAATCAGACTATATGCATACAGGACATCATTACATGCCGCTGTACACGCGATAGGCAAAGATAACGGTTCGATCTCCAACTATGCTGGAAAACTAAGGTATACTATATGTATGAGTCAATTTATGTACACATACTGACAAGGTCCTATGATATAACAGTTAACTTATTTCTTCATTTCCCATAGAAATATTGTTGTGATGAAGCCTACAAAAGTTGATGTATTCTGCTCTCTGAGCAAACTGATATACATCAAATAGGGGAGAAGATCGAAAACTTCAACTACCTATTACAAATGTCTTATTAGCAAGCAACCTTACTATGCCACCAGTGTGTTTTTATTTTCAAACTGTAACGCCAGTTTAAGACCTGTATTACCTGCTTCTCTTTTCTATTACTTGCGATCAACAATTACAGTGGCCCTCTGTGTACCTTTCTATTCGCATTTTTCCTTTCCAACTACTACTATGGAGGCCCTTAAAAGTTGTGGTGTATGGGCCGAGAGATAATAGCCCAGCCAAAAGGCCCATATAGACATATCATATATTGCTATGAAGGCAGCCATATGAAACCCTAGATCGGTAGAGTGTTCTCTCCCGCACGTTCAGTGCCTCGCTCCCAAACAATGACCACACCGGCATGAGAGCAGTCAATATTACTAACCGCTGTTTCTCCATGTGTTTCAGCATCTGGATGCCCGGAGAACTCCTCAGCAGGACCACAGGTAACTACCCTTACGATTCAGTGATGTAGCCGCAGATCTATGTGCCCTCTTTCTGATTAAGCTTGCAGCTGTGGTCCACGCTTAATCTATCTACCTGATTTCACAGGAGATGTCGCTAGATACAGAGGAGATACATTCCAGGTTTTCTCCGGATGAAGAATACTCCAACAATAACCAATCTGAAGGCCTGCTACTTGAGGTGGCTTTCTTTCAGAAAAATAAAAAAGCATTCCTTTGACCAGAATGATTTTCCTTGGTATGCACTGAAGTTGTTCCAATTTTTGATGCAGGAGGAGATGGCAGGCATGGAAGAGGCCTACACTCAGTATGAGAATTCGCAGCCCCGCTGTGAGGTTGGTGGTTATATAGTAGAAAACAACTGATACTTTAGTCATCTGTTGTGGATACTTTTTCTATGCCTATTTCCTCTCAGCAAGATTCGTAGTTTAAGCTTCGTGGGCTTATTATGAAAAACTATATTTCTTAATGTCATGAAGTTTTAAGTAGGCTAAAAGATATGCCTGTACTGACACCACTCAGCAAGGCAAATTTTGAACCACGAAAATCAATGCTGGCGTGGTCATCTAAAAAGAATACACCAAATACTTCCATACAAGCACACACCAAAGTCTTTTTGTTTCATATAGGCACAGTACTAGAGAGCTTCCTGCATTATTTCAGTGTTGGATGTGTGTCTTTTTGTTTCATACAAGCGCAATGCTCCTATTTATACATTGCATTCAGGATTCAATTCACACTTGTGATAGTCATTAGTTCATGCTTGTGATAATTAGAACCTACCAGGTAGTGAATGTTGTGGTCTACACCGTCGATGCATAGCTTATGCTCTTGTGCATAAAGTTGTCCAGGATAAATTAGTTATCTTCATTCAGCTATTACCATAGCAAAAACTAATATGGTGTTAGTTCTGCTTGGGTTATTCAAAGTAAAATTTCCCTTCTAAAAGCTTTTACCTGCCGAAATATGATTCATGCCCTCACGCCTAATGACATCCGTTTAAAATCACAGACCATACCACCGATGATCAAAATCCCTTACAGGATGATGTTGGATGTTCTTTTACAGACTTTAGAACTTCCAGCAGCTGAATATCGAAGCAAAGCATGTGACGGCGGTAGAGTATGTGTCACTATTTTTTTCCATACGCCCACATCATATGTTGAAGATCATGGCAGTCGTATGGCTATTCCCGGGGTACAATGTATCGATCATGCAATGTCAGAGGACACAGCTGCCATGGAGGCAATTGGATACATAAAATGCATGGTTAAGACTGAACTAAGAGACTACAATTACATCAACATGAAGAAACTGGATGAGGAAAATCAGTCTCTAAAGCATGAGCTAGCAGTGGCGAAGTATAACAAGCAGAAAACAAAGGCGAAGAACAGATCCATCAAGAACAAATTAATGATGGCTAGGTATAAGAACAAGAAAAATGCTATGGGCTGGTTCGTTCTTACAAGATACATGCATGGATTATCTGATCATATATGCAATGTGACAGTGCTCAACAGATCATCTGGGAAAGAACCCATGGGTCAGCTTATGAACGAACCTCTTAACAACATTGAGAAGATAGCAGAAAGGCTCAAGCGCAGGGTGCTCAAATCAGAAAAGCAACTAAAAAGCATCAGGAGAGGTTTCTAGAGTTTTGTTCTACAAGAATGGATCCTAAACCAGACCTTTTAGAATTGTAGTCTATTTCGATCCTTTTGTTTAACCACATAGATTAACCATAATGTATAATTATATTTCTCTATCTGTGTAAGACTTGCGAACACTGTGTAAGAAGTAATGATGGCCCTGTTAAGACTATGTTGCTTGTACTGTTTATGTCTGTGTGACTTTTTATTTAATTTTTAGTGCCATTTATGTCTCTATAACTGGCATAGCCAAGGCCATCAATATACTACATGATTCTTATTGTGTATACAATTCCTGTTTTTGTAGATAGCAAAGCTAAATTCGCTAATGCAGTGCAAAATAGCCCGTTTCTATCTGCCTATGAAAATCTGATCGCACGGCTGTGAGAGTGGGATCATATTCTAAAATACACGCGCTAAAAAAATGAATAAAGCCTTGGGCCTGTTGTCCATATCAGGCCGCACTGAAAACCCTTGCCAAGCCCACAGCAGTCCATATACAGCAAGAACACTGGCTCCAACTCATAGATTCTAGGGTTTCTATCAGCCGCATCCATTTCCAGTTCGATCTACCACCCCCCGAGCCGCCTCTATCTTCCAACTCCGTAAACCACGCATCCAGTGCAAGGATATGGCGGGCGAGAATCCGGATTCTCCATTGGACGAAGAACTCATGGTCAGGGGCCTTCCACAGGTATGTGCCTCAAGACAATTGGGTAATTTACTTCCTGTTTATATAGTCGATTGAAGCATTTATGCATGACATCTTTGTCCATTTGCGTGATGCATGCCTGATTTACAACTTTCAGATGTCGCCAACCCATGTCAACATAAGCAAATGTTACATTCTTCAACAAGCCATGGACACTCTTAAGCTGCAAATAACTGACCATGACATACTTGACATGGGAGAGCATGGCCTAATTGCCTCTCTTTCAATCAATTTACCACCTCACAGAGGCTGGGCAGCAACAGAACCAAAAAAATTTATGGGGATATCAAAAGTACATCCCTCGAAGCTGCTGAATCAGCTAATGTAGCCGCAATAAGCTATCTACAAGAAAACAACATAGTAGTATTTGATGATGCAAACCTACAGCCCCTAAAGAAATGCAGAAGAGAACTTCTACAAGCAACATCCTGGTCATGGGGTTTTGAGCAATCTACTATGCAGCTTAAAAAACAAGTCGAAGCCATGGAAAGAGATAGGGTGCAACCATTAACATTGCTGCTTTCATTCGATGACGACAGTCCAAATACACCGCTTCTTGAGGTATATTAGACATACTTTTGTCTTAGTTTGTGTACCAGTTTTACACATACAAAAAATAGACCATGTATATCTCATAACAAGTTTCAGGAACCCGATGATGAATTGGTTCCAACACCTGAAGCAGAACAACAGTTCAATGGCAGCGCAACGAACACACCGACAACTGAGGTGATCTCTAACCTCTTTCCTGCCACCAGCAAGCTGGACCCAGAAATCGCAAGCAACGGAACTACTAGGTAAAACACTCACAAGAAAAACCTACTAAATCAACTATCTTCCTCTTTGACCAACCAACAAAGCACTGTATGTAGGGTGTCTGGAAAAAGAAGTGCAAAAAGAGCGTTGTTCGACCATGGCAATGAGCTGTAAACCCAAGCAACAACGTCGACCAGGATACTTTTGAAAGCTAGCTCAAAGGCATTACCAAAACTTATTATCCTTCGTGCGGAGTATTTTCATGCAGCCAAAACTTTAATCCTATCTCTATGAAATCCCATGTACTGACTATGCTATATCTATGTGCGTACGCTTAATTACTTCAAACAAACAGAATTACAATGTTAGGCAAAAGCATATAGCTCACTAATAGTTTAGAGTCTTCATCATCATTGCATTACATAGATAGCATAGAGGATACATTACTGCCAAAAGAAAAGCATCCTGGTTCCCTTGGCCCAACAAACCCGACCATAGTCTATCAATCGACTGAACATTACTAAACATAGGCATACCATCATACTAGAGAACATATCTACATGTCCTTGCAGAACACCTTCCCATCTTCCTACTTCCAAACTGCATCACAGAAACCTACAAAAACCCATACTTGCTTAGACCAGGAAATAAACTAAATATTTCTTTCAGAAATAAAATTATGTTTCATACACCAACCTCTTCAGATTTTGTGCACAGTGAACACTGGCACCCCCTTGCAATGTCGAAGAGAAAAGACACAGATTTCCCGTTCTTTCAGCTTCGCTCTTTCCACAAAGCGGCTCCAGTTATGTGTTATAGCAGCCCTCTTGTCAACCCCTTTCATCAGTCGAACATAGGTTAAACAACGCCCAGATGAAAGCTTAATCCGCATTCGATCAACCGGACTGGAGAGAAACTTCATGAGGTGCTTCTCAGTGAACAAAGTATAGAAGTACTACAAGCATTCAACAGACTTATAGTTATACACTATGATTTATAGAGTAGGCAAAATACACATATAGGCAAATAAATTCGCTTCTCACCATTCTCTGCCCAGCTTTGGTAAAAGTCTTGTTCATCTCACACACATAGTGCCTAATAGCAGGCTTAACAGAACGAACATAGCAGCTAAGACGCTTTCGAGCACACTTTCACATCATAAATTTCTTTGAATACATCCAGTCGGCTTCAGAATTAGGATCATATCCTAACAATAAAAGTAAAATAATTAATTTCCTATCTATAGAAAGAAACACTCTAGATTATCTAGCATTAGCCTTACCAACTGAGTAATCCCTAGGGCAGTCACACACATCCTTGCATGTCTTCTGAAGCTTCTTTTTCTTCATACGGTAGCACATGCCTCAATAATTCAACAAACAAATGGCCCATAAGCGCAAATGACTAAAATACAGATCATGGCCACATTTTATTAGGTTAAATGTCTGATGTTTACCATTACTAAAAATACCTTCATCGGAGCTTGTGTCCACGCCATCATCAGAGCTGTTGTACGCCCGTTCATCAGAGCTCGTGTCCACACCTTCATCAGAGCTGGTGTACGCGGGTTCATCAGAGCTCGTGTCCAGAGCTTCATCAGAGCTGCTGTCCGCGCTCTCATCAGAGCTAATGTTCACAGCATCATTGATGCGATCTCCCCTCATGCCTTCAAACCTAAACAACAAACATTTTCAATCGGCACAAACTATGTGGAAATAGGCAGAAAACATCATGCTGAAAAAGGACAGCAATGGAGTAGGAGTCGACTGAAAACGAAAAGGAGTTGCCAAATCCAAATGAATGCGGACCAGATCCATGTTTCAAATAAGCCCCAGCCAGTCAAAAAGGGGAAGAAATCTCACCAGCACGCAAACGCTAGGGTTCGTCTCTCCACGAAAGGGTTCGACCACCAGACGGAGATGCCGAGGAAGAGGAATAGCAGGGGACCGATGCCTGCCGCTTGGTATTGTACAGCGAGCGGGCCAGGCAGAAAAATTGCCCGTGGGCCAAACAACAAGCAGGCCAGCCCAGTAAACCTTAAATACTCTGTAAATAATATTAGACATGCTTCTAAAAGAAAACAGACACATAGCTCTTTTTTTTAGGAGAAACAGGCACATAACTTTCAGTCCACATAATACATGCATATGTCTCACTAATTGGTACAACAGTTTTTTATTGAGAGACACAACCTTTTCAAAACACTTCTAATTTAATTTTTCATAGCAATGGCTGTTTTTTTGTTTCAGCTCTGACTCTATGCTATTAAAGTAAACCAAGTATATTAAAATAAACCAACTATATTCATATATGCCTCAGTAATTGGTACAGCCGATTTTTATCAATAGAGACAACATTCCAAAACACTTCTATCTTCATTTTTCATACCAACGAATATTTTTTTGTTTCGGCTTTCACTCTATGCTATTAAAATAAATCAACTATTTTAACATAAACCGACTATATTATATCTTTTTCCCTTAGGTTTCTTATCTTTTCCCCTCTTTTTTTCCAAGAAATATATGCATGCCCAACTTTTTCATCATGATAACCATGTTTTCAAACTTGCTAAAAAAATACAACCAAGCCAACTTTGCTTTCTCATCATACTGCATGTTTTTCAAACTTGCTAAAAAATGCAGCCAAGCCAACTTTACTCTCTCATCATCCCACGAAATATATATGCACAAATTTTTCATCATGATAACCATCATTTCAAACTTGCTAAAAAAATACAAAGATGCCAACTTTACTACCTCATCATAGTGGCCATTTTTTCAGATTGAACATGTTCATATTATGCAAAATTTCCCTTTTCCCGGACTATGGTTCAGTTCAAGGTTCTTGCAGCATGAAACTCTTTTCATCGACAACATGTCTTCAGCGGGTCTCTGCGCCATTTGGCGCAACGGTTCAACTAGTAAGTCAGCAGATATATATGTTCCAAACATCCAGAGAGGCATCATGAATAGCATAAATCGATAAAGTTCTTTTAGTTGCTAAGGAAGCAGTACTGTACAAAAAACTAAATTTTATTTATATATACTGGTATGATAACTTTTTTCGAAGACTTATACATGTAGGTTTTACTTTGTCTAGAAGTTTCCTACTCTAATGATTTTATCTTTTTCATTTGTAGCAAAGCAACAATTAGAATTTTTGTTGTACTTACATCTTGATTTAAAAATTAAAATTAACTACCACCGGAGGTGATCCATGAAATGAACTGAATGATGTAGTTTTACCAAACTATTTATCAAAAAGGTACTACTTCTCAGGTCGATGGTCAAATACCAAGAGATCCAACATTTCTAATAGCTAAAATATTGAAGAGAAAAAACAACGCTAACCAAATAGAGAAAAGATAACAGTGGTGGCAAAGAGGGAGCTTCTGAAACCTTCATGTAAGCGGATGGTGACGGCGTGTGATGCGACGATGGTATCCCCCATAACCCACCAGCTACTTCACACCTCACCATTTATCTTTGTACCACTACCTACATACATCCCGTGACAGAGAGGTTAGGTTCAGCCAGCAGAATATGCCAATGTATGGCAGGTGAGGCACAAGAGAGACATACCATTTTTTACTCAGTTGAATACTCTTAGCTTGATTGACTGGTGGCTGCATGCTCTGGACTATATTCCTGATTGTCGAGTGCATACTTTCTTGTCCATGGTCATGATTATTTTGTGGCGCATATGGATGGAGCAAACTGACCGTATTTTCAATCTCCAAGCTTCGCCATTCCTGCATAAGTGTGATTTCATTGTTCTGGAGCTGGGCACCTTGCGGACGGTTAGATCAAGAGCGTCCGGTGGCTGGGTAATCATGGATAAGAAAAGTTTAACCAGTCCAGGCCTTTGCTGCTTTGCAGCTTTCAATCACTAATCATCTAATCCTACTTATACTCCTACTGTAATTCATCCTTCTTTATTTCCTTCTGTTGACCTTGCACAGTGGATCTGTAAAAAAAATTCCACCTCATTTTGAGGTGTGCTCCCGTTCTTAATGAATGAAAATAGTGATCTAGCTATGTTTTGTCAAAAATAATAATTAGAGAAGAGCACAAGAACCTAACAAAAGCCTTATTCAGAAGAAAAGAAGAGCTTGACCAGAGAGGAAACGGGACACCGTCGTGGGCCTCCTCCAGATCGTCATCTTCAGATCAAGGCGGAAGAAGCAGGCTGGTCGTTGGGGCCACAGACACATGCGTCGTTGGCCGTTGGGCGAGGGAGGAGGGTGGGAGATGGCGGCGGGAGGTTGAATCACATGCGTAGATCAATACGTCATAGGGAATGTCGAGAAGGAGAGGGGAGGGAGTTGATCACCAGAGGTACGGGCATGAGCGGTATGGAAGACGCCCACCCGTATGGAGGATGATTGGTACAAAGTGAGTTCAGGTGGAGCACCGAATTTAAAGAGGAATCCATCAGTTTCTTCTGCAGAGATCATGGGGAGAGGAAGTGAAGCGCCCGTCACTAGTGACCAGCAGCTGAAGGGTTTAAGTGATGGCATCGGAGAAGATAAACAGCATGGGCCATTTGGAGCATTGGGCTGCAAAGGCGACCACAAAGTGGGCTGGTTTGGTGTCGGCAAACGAAAGAATTGAGGATCTCTAGCTTCCAGCTTCAGACGCCTAGCGAGCAGCAGTGAAAAGCTGCGGAAGTGCTTACCACTTTGAATCGGGCTCCTCGCCTCACCATCCACGCCGCGGAGCAGAGGAACGGTGTGCAGAGGGTCCGTTCTGGATGGCCGGTGACCATGGCGGACGACGCTGGCCGGTGACCATGGCGGACAACCCGCGTCATGCTCGGAGCTAAGAAAAGTGTGATGTGAGGGGAGCTGCTAATGGCGTGGTGAGCAGCGGCGGCTTGAAGGTGGGGCCAGGAGTCACTCTGGCGGTGGAGGAGGCATACAGGGGTGGCGGCGCGCATGGTGGGTAGGTGGATGCATGGGTGCCATGGGCGCAATGGTAGGAGAGAGATGACGAAACACGGCGGATGGTCGGCGCTTTGCCTGTGGCGCGGCAGGTTGGCATGGTCGATGGCCGTGGGCGCAGTGGAAGGAGGTGACTGGAGGAGGGTGTAACACCCCGGATGTAACTTTCCCTATTTGTACTCCAACTCTTGCCATTTCCGGCGTTAAGTTATATTTATTTCTCGGGTTCGGGTCTTTGTCTCCGTGTGTCGTTTTCATTTTCATGCATCTCATATCATGTCATCATGTGCATTGCATTTGCATACGTGTTCATCTCATGCATTCGAGCTTTTTCCCCGTTGTCCGTTTTGCATTCCGGCGCTTCGTTCTCCTCCGGTGGTCATTTCTAGCTTTCTTTCGTGTGTGGGGATTAAACATTTCCGGATTGGACCGAGACTTGCCAAGCGGCCTTGGTTTACTACCGGTAGACCGCCTGTCAAGTTTCGTACCATTTGGACTTCGTTTGATACTCCAACGGTTAACCGAGGGACCGAAAAGGCCTCGTGAGTGTTGCAGCCCAACACCCCTCCAATTTGGCCCAAAACCCATCAAACTCTGCTCCATCACCTAGAGCGTTCGATCACGATCGCGTGGCCGAAAACCGCACCTCATTTGGACTCTCCTAGCTCCACTTATGCCTATAAATAGCCCCCCCCCCCCCGTTTTCGGATCATCTCCTCCTACGAAACCCTAGCCAAAAAAAAAGGATCCCCGCGCCGGCCGGACACATCCGATCCGACCGGACGCATCGCCGCAGCCAACCCACCGTTGCCACGTGGCCTCCGCCACCTACCGTGCCGCCGTCCCAGGAGGCCCACGCCCGGCCCCCGACTCCGCCACCGCGGGCCGCCGCCAGCGCCCGCCTCCTCCGCCCTCTTCCTCGCGCCCGGTGGTCGGAGCCACCACGCCGCCTCTTCGGCACCACCGCGCCGCCTCGCCAACTCCGGCCGTCACCGGCCTCGTCTTCTACACCGGCGGCCGCCGCCGCCCGCCGCCTCGGGCCGCCGCTCCGCCCCGAGCCGGCCGGTCGCCGCCCCGGCCTCTCCTCCACTCCGGCGAGCTCCCCACGCCCGGCCTCCTCCTCTCCAAGTCCGGCAGCTACAGTAACGGCGGCGAACCTCGGGAACCGCGCCAGATCCAGATCTGAAAAAAAAATCATCTCGGTTGACTTTTCTTCCCCGAACCCTAATTTTTGTGCATACTTTGACTGGTGATATCTCCACATCCGTCGCTCCATTTTAGACGTATAGTATATCAAAATGTTCATCTCGACGAGTACATCATTTCATTCTATTGCATCATTTTCATTTGAGCTCATCTTGATGCCCGAAATGCTGCTAGAAGGGGGCTTCGTGAGATATTTGTCAGATCTGCTAGTTCATCTTAGACTTTTGTTATTTTTGCCATGATTGTTGTGTGCATGATATGCCTGTGAGTCCTTCATATATTTTGTTAAGGATTTGGTCTTATTTCTAGAGGTGCAACTCATGCATTTTTAGGATGTGTGTGGTGACTTGTGCAAGCTTGCAAAGTGAGGCACCCGGTAAACCTGTTTTCAGGGACTTAATAGTTTTCACTAAGTCTGGGATTATTTAGTTCATGATGCCATATGTTCTTGTTGTTTCCTAGTGATCCGTGCCTCTTTTGAGGATGATCAGTAAAGGAGTTTTGTTAATCTTGTTATGCTCTATGCATCCGTGTCTTTGTCTGTCTATGACTACAACAAGTTGTTCCAGAAGCTTGCCCGCTTTGCCAAGCAGGACGTCCCTGATGAGAAGAGCATGATATATCAGTTCAGGGGTGGTCTTAGAGAAGATATTCAGCTCGCTCTTGTTCTCTTCGAGCCCTTGAGATACGATGAGTTCTACAACATGACACTGAAGCAAGAGGCTGCTCAGTTGAGGTGTGATGCTTCCAAGAAGCGAGTCAGAGATGTTACTCCTTCTTCCTCTACTCAAGTGGCCAAGCAGCAGAAGTTTTGGCTTCCTCCTCCTCCGTTCCGTCAGCCGTATCAGCAGAAGAGCAAAGGTGGCAGTGGTTCTTCCCACCCACCCAACCCTGGCTTTCAAAACAAGACTTCGTCTCAAACTCCAAGATCGAGTGCTCCGTATCACCGTCCGCTTTCAGAGGTCACATGCAACAAGTGCCAACAGAAGGGTCACTATGCCAACAAGTGTCTCAACCAGAGGCGTCTTCCTCCTCCTCCTCATGTCAGATCGACAAGTTCAGCTGTGGTCAAGCATAACCCCAAGCATGCCAAGGTCAATTTGATGAATGCAGCTCAGGCAGAGGACTCGTCAGATGTGATCATGGGTAACCTTCCTGTTAATGATATTCTTGCAAAAGTTCTTTTTGACACTGGTGCATCGCATTGTTTCATCTCGAGACCATTTTCATCTAAGCATGGTTTGCCTTTGCAAATTTTGCCTAGTCCTTTAGCAGTTGTCTCTCTCGGTAAGCGCATGCAGGCTAACTCCATAGTTCCGGATGTTTCTATCACTTTGGGTGACTACAAGTTTCTATCTTCTCCAACGGTTCTCGGTGACTCGGATATTGATCTTATTCTCGGGATGGTTTGGCTTTCTAAGCACAAGGCTCAGCTTGATTGTGCAGCCAGGCAGATTCAATTGACTCATTCGTCTGAGGATGTAATTGTCTTTGCCGCTCGGGATAATACTATCCGTCTGTTTTCTCTCAATGAGAAGGGTGAATTGGATGCCATCTCTCAAATTCCAGTCGTTTGCGATATCAAGACGTCTTTCCAGAAGAGCTCCCAGGAATGCCTCCGCACCGGCCAGTTGAATTCGTTATTGAGCTTGAGCCTGGCACGGAATCTGTGTGCAAACGTCCTTACAAGCTCGGACCTGAAGAGTTGAAGGAGCTGAAGAAGCAACTCGATGAGCAAGAAAGAATGGGTCTTATCCGGCCTAGTTCTTCTCCGTGGGGTTGTGGTGTTCTTTTTGTGAAGAAGAAAGATGGAATGAACCGACTTTGTGTTGATTACCGTCCAGTGAATAAGAAGACCATCAAGAACAAATACCCACTTCCCAACATCAATGAGTTGTTCGAACAACTCAAAGGTGCCCGAGTATTCTCCAAGCTTGATCTCCGTATTGGGTTATCACCAAATTCGCATTCGTGAAGAAGATATTCCCAAGACAGCATTCAGAACAAGCTTTGGTTCATATGAATACACTGTCATGTCTTTTGGCCTCGCCAACGCTCCTCCGACGTTCTCTCGCATGATGAACTTCATCTTCAACGCCTACACCAATGACTTCGTTTTGGTCTATCTCGACGACATTCTGGTTTTCTCCAAGAACAAGGAAGATCATGCCAAGCACTTGCGTTTGGTTCTTGATAAGCTCAGAGAACATCAGTTCTACGCTAAGTTCTCCAAGTGCGAATTTTGGCTCGATGAGGTTCTTTATCTTGGCCATATCATCTCTGCCAAGGGCATTGCCGTGAATCCTGAGAAGGTGTCTGCAATTGTGAATTGGGAACCTCCTCAGAACGTGAAGCAACTCCGCAGTTTTCTTGGTCTCGCAAGCTATTGCCGAAGATTCGTTGAAAACTTTTCCAAGATCGCGAAGCCTCTCTCTAATCTTCTTCAGAAGCACGTCAAGTACATTTGGTCTCCGAAGTGTGATATCGCTTTCAACACTTTGAAAGAGAAGTTGATCTCTGCTCCAGTTCTGACTCCACCCGATGAATCCAAGCCGTACGAGGTCTTTTGTGATGCCTCTCTCCAAGGTCTTGGCGCAGTTTTGATGCAAGAGAAGAAAGTTGTTGCTTATACATCTCGCCAGCTGAAGCCTAATGAGAAGAACTACCCCACTCATGATCTCGAGTTAGCGGCAGTTGTGCATGCTCTTTTGACTTGGAGACATCTTCTATTGGGGAGAAAAGTGGATATTTTCACTGATCACAAGAGTCTCAAGTACATCTTCACTCAGCCTAATCTCAACCTCAGGCAAACTCGATGGGTCGAAATGATTGAAGAGTATAATCCGAGTATCGAGTATACTCCAGGCAAGGCAAATGTGATTGCTAAAGCTTTGAGCAGGAAGGCTTACTGCAACAGTCTGATTCTTAAGCCTTTTCAACCCGAGCTTTGTGAAGCTTTCCGCAAACTGAATCTGCAAGTTGTTCCTCAAGGTTTCCTCGCCAACCTTCAAGTCTCTCCTACCTTAGAAGACCAGATTTGCCAAGCCCAGCTTCTTGATGCTATGGTGAAAAAGGTGAAGATTGGGATTGCCAAGAGTCAGTCCAAGTACACGTGCTACCACCTTGATGACAAGGACACTCTCTTCTTCGAGGATCGTATTGTTGTGCCCAAAGGTGACCTCCGTAATGTGATCATGAACGAGGCTCACAATTCTCTCCTCTCTATCCACCCTGGGAGCACGAAGATGTATCAGAACCTCAAGCAAGCTTATTGGTGGACTCGAATGAAGCGCGAGATCGCTCAATTCATGAATGAATGTGATGTCTGCAGAAGAGTGAAGGCAGAACACCAAAGGCCAGTTGGTCTCCTCCAACCTCTAGCCATTCCAGAATGGAAGTTTGACCACATTGAAATGGACTTCGTGACTGGGTTTCCAAAGTCCAAGCGTGGCAATGATGCTATATTTGTTGTCATCGACAAACTCACCAAAGTGGCTCACTTTCTGCCTATCGAAGAGTCGATCACTGCAGCCCAATTGGCGGAACTCTATACCTCTCGAATTGTCTCTCTGCACGGTATTCCTCAAGTGATATCTTCAGACCGTGGCAACATCTTTACCTTGAAGTTTTGGGATTCTTTCCAGAAGGCCATGGGCACCAACATCCGCTTCAGCACAGCTTTCCATCCTCAAACTAGCGGTCAAGTCGAGTGTGTCAACCAGATTCTTGAAGATATGCTCAGGGCTTGTGTGATCTCCTTCGGCATGAAGTGGGAGGATTGTCTTCCTTATGCTGAATTCTCCTACAACAATAGTTTTCAAGCAAGTTCGGGCAAGGCCCCATTTGAAATTCCGTATGGCAGGAAGTGCCGTACCCCTCTTAACTAGTCTGAAACCGGTGAACGTCAGCTGCTGGGTAATGACTTAATCACAGAAGCAGAAGAAATGTGCAAAGTCATTCGTGATAACCTCAAAGCAGCCCAATCCCGCCAGAAGAGCTACTATGATAGTAAGCACCGTGATTTGGCTTTCGAGATGGGAGATCATGTTTACCTCCGTGTCTCTCCTATGAAAGGTACTCATCGCTTCGGTATCAAAGGGAAGCTTGCCCCAAGATACGTGGGACCTTTCAAGATTGTCAGCAAGAGAGGCGACCTCGCCTATCAACTCGAGCTTCCTTCAAACTTTGCTAATGTTCATGATGTGTTCCATGTCTCTCAGCTTCGAAAGTGCTTCAAGACTCCTGACCGCACCGTCAACTTCGAGGACATTGAGCTCCAAGAAGATCTCTCTTATCGTGAGCACCCAGTTGCTATTCTTGAAGAGACTGAACGCAAGACTCGCAACAAGTCAATCAAATTTCTCAAAGTCAAGTGGTCACACCATTCCGACCGTGAAGCTACCTGGGAACGCGAGGATCACCTCCGTTCTGAGTACCCAGAGTTCTTTCAGTCCTAGATCTCGGGACAAGATCCTTTCGTAGTGGTGGAGTGTTGTAACACCCCGGATGTAACTTTCCCTATTTGTACTCCAACTCTTGTCGTTTCCGGTGTTAAGTTATATTTATTTCTTGGGTTCGGGTCTTTGTCTCCGTGTGTCGTTTTCGTTTTCATGCATCTCATATCATGTCATCATGTGCATTGCATTTGCATACGTGTTCATCTCATGCATTCGAGCTTTTTCCCCGTTGTCCGTTTTGCATTCCGGCGCTTCGTTCTCCTCCGGTGGTCATTTCTAGCTTTCTTTCGTGTGTGGGGATTAAACATTTCCGGATTGGACCGAGACTTGCCAAGCGGCCTTGGTTTACTACCGGTAGACCGCCTGTCAAGTTTCATACCATTTGGACTTCGTTTGATACTCCAACGGTTAACCGAGGGACCGAAAAGGCCTCGTGAGTGTTGCAGCCCAACACCCCTCCAATTTGGCCCAAAACCCACCAAACTCTGCTCCATCACCTAGAGCGTTCGATCACGATCGCGTGGCCGAAAACCGCACCTCATTTGGACTCTCCTAGCTCCACTTATGCCTATAAATAGCCCCCCCCCCCCCCGTTTTCGGATCATCTCCTCCTACGAAACCCTAGCCAAAAAAAAGGATCCCCGCGCCGGCCGGACACGTCCGATCCGACCGGACGCATCGCCGCAACCAACCCGCCGTTGCCACGTGGCCTCCGCCACCTACCGTGCCGCCGGCCCGGGAAGCCCACGCCCGGCCCCCGACTCCGCCACCGCGGGCCGCCGCCTCGCGCTCGTCTCCGCCGCCAGCGCCCGCCTCCTCCGCCCTCTTCCCCGCGCCCGGTGGCCGGAGCCACCGTGCCGCCTCGCCAACTCCGGCCGTCGCCGGCCTCGTCTTCTACACCGGCGGCCGCCGCCGCCCGCCGCCTCGGGCCACCGCTCCGCCCCGAGCCGGCCGGCCGCCGCCCCGGCCTCTCCTCCACTCCGGCGAGCTCCCCACGCCCGGCCTCCTCCTCTCCAAGTCCGGCAGCTACAGTAATGGCGGCGAACCTCAGGAACCGCGCCAGATCCAGATCTGGAAAAAAAATCATCTCGGTTGACTTTTCTTCCCCGAACCCTAATTTTTGTGCATACTTTGACTGGTGATATCTTCGCATCCGTAGCTCCGTTTGGGAAGTATAGTATATCAAATGTTAGTCTCGACAAGTACATCATTTCATTCCATTGCATCATTTTCATTTGAGCTCATCTTGATGCCTGAAATGCTGCTAGAAGGGGGCTTCGTGAGATATTTGTCAGATCTGCTAGTTCATCTTAGACTTTTGTCATTTTTGCCATGATTGTTGTGTGCATGATATGCCTGTGAGTCCTTCATATATTTTGTTAAGGATTTTGTCTTCTTTCCAGAGGTGCAACCCATGCATTTTTAGGATGTGTGTGGTGACTTGTGCAAGCTTGCAAAGTGAGGCACCCGGTAAACCTGTTTTCAGGGACTTACTAGTTTTCACTGTCTGGGATTATTTAGTTCATGATGCCATATGTTCTTGCTGTTTCCTAGTGATCTGTGCCTCTTTTGAGGATGATCAGTAAAGGAGTTTTGTTAATCTTGTTATGCTCTATCCATCCGTATCTTTACTTGCAATTATGGAGCACCCTAGCTTGAGTCAATCGAGCTCTACTTTTGCTTCGTGGTGAATCTGGGCAGATCGTCAACTCATTTGCGATTTTGCCGATGTTATTGTAGTTGATGCGTGCATGCTATGCCATTGTTCTTGCCATGTCTAGCTATCATTTTGTGTCTTATTTATGGATGTATGCTTGCCTTGCCATGACTTGCATCGTAGTGAGTGCATCGAGCTCGTTTACATGCCTTCGTGAGTTATATTTCAGCATGTCTCAGTTTTCACTAAGTCTGAAAATTGATTATGTTTTTGCTATGTTCGTGTGCCCGTTAGTATATTTTGTGAACCCTTTTGGCCCCAGGTCACTTTCGGTATTTTGTTAAGCTTGTTGAGTAGCTCCATTCCATGTTCTTACTTGTCTTAATCAGGTCATGTATCATGTTGTTTTGCTGCTCCGAAGAGGGCTTCGTGATCTGAAATTTCAGACAAGTGTTAATTTCACTAAGTCTGAAATCTGTTTTGCATTTGCGTTTTTGCCATGCTTGTTTGAACCTCATAATGGATGAATTGGCCGTGGCTCAGTGCTAGTCTTTTGTTAAGAATCTTGTGTGCATCCCTGCCATGTATTTTGTTGTCATGTTTGGTGACTGTAGCATGTTCATCTCATTGCATTTAGATGCCTACTTGCTGTAAATCGCAGACCGGTGTCAATTTTGAATCGCTTGCCATTTCCAAACCGTAACTCCGATTCCGGCGTTCTTTATATCGTTTTCAAGCGATTTCATCTCATCTTTCCAGTGGCACCCTTGGAATTCCAAGTTGAGGCCAGGTTCATGCATATCCTGTCATATCTTGCATTTTGCATCCCGCATCGTATCCCGCATAGCATATCATCATTTCATCATATTGCTTGGTCTTGCACGTGGTTGATTGTATCCTTGTTGCTTGTTTGTCTTGTTGGGTAGAGCCGGGAGACGAGTTCGCTACCGAGGAGCCAGTTGAGTTTGCTCTTGAGGATCCAGTCAACTCTGACAACTGTGCAGGCAAGATGATCATACCCTCGAAATCACTACTATCTTTGCTATGCTAGTTTGCTCGCTCTTGCTATGCCAATGCTACGATGCCTACCATTTGCTTGTCAGCCTCCCAATTGCCATGTCAAACCTCTAACCCACCTTGTCCTAGCAAACCGTTGATTGGCTATGTTACCGCTTTGCTCAGCCCCTCTTATAGCGTTGCTAGTTGCAGGTGAAGATTGGAGGCCGTTCCTTGTTGGAACATTTATTTACTTGTTGGGATATCATTATATTGCTATGTTATCTTAATGCATCTATATACTTGGTGAAGGGTGGAAGGCTCGGCCTCTCGCCTAGTGTTTTGTTCCATTCTTGCCGCCCTAGTTTCCGTCATACCGGTGTTATGTTCCCGGATTTTGCGTTCCTTACGCGGTTGGGTTATAATGGGAACCCCTTGATAGTTCGCCTTGATTAAAGCTTTTCCAGCAATGCCCAACCTTGGTTTTACCATTTGCCACCTAGCCTTTTTTTCCCTTGGGTTCTGCAGACTCAAGGGTCATCTTATTTTACCCCCCCGGGCCAGTGCTCCTCTGAGTGTTGGTCCACCTGTCAGCTGCCGGTGGCCACCAGGGGCAACTCTGGGCTGGCCTACCCGTACCTAAGACAATCTGAGTGTGCCCTGAGAAAGAGATATGTGCAGCTCCTATCGGGATTTGTCGGCACATTCGGGCGGTGTTGCTGGTCTTGTTTTAACCTGTCGAAGTGTCTTGAATTACCGAGATACCGAGTCTGATCGGAACGTCTTGGGAGGAGGTCTATTCCTTCGTTGACCGTGAGAGCTTGTCATGGGCTAAGTTGGGACTCCCCTGCAGGGTTTGAACTTTCGAAAGCCGTGCCCGCGGTTATGGGCGGATGGGAATTTGTTAATGTCCGGTTGTAGATAACTTGAACCTTAATTAATTAAAATGAATCAACTGAGTGTGTTACCGTGATGGCCTCTTCTCGGCGGAGTCCGGGAAGTGGACACGGTGTTGGAGTAATGCTTGCGCAGGTTGTTCCTCTAGCTTTTCACGCTCGCGCTTTGCCTCCTCTTCTCGCTCTCTTTTGCGTATAAGATAACCACCATATATGCTAGTCGCTTGCTGCAGCTTCTCATATTTTGCCCTACCCTTCCTATAAGCTTAAATAGTCTTGATCGCGAGGGTGCGAGATTGCTGAGTCCCTGTGGCTCACAGATACTATAACTCCAGATGCAGGTCCAGGTGATTCCGCTCCAGGTGACGAGTACGAGCTCAAGTGGGAGTTCGACGAAGACTCTCAGCGTTATTACGTGTCTTTTCCTGATGATCAGTAGTGGTGCCTAGTTGGGGTTTGATTCGGGACCGTTGTCGCATGTTGGGTTCTCTTTTATTTTGGCGCCGTAGTCGGGCCTTGAGTGTATGGATGATGTAATGTTATTTATGTACTTTGATGTGACGTGGCGAGTGTAAGCCAACTATGTTATCCCCCCCTTTATTATTCATATTACATGGGTTGTTGTGAAGATTGCCTAACTTGCGACATATGCCTTCAATGCGATTATGCCTCTAAGTCGTGCCTCGACACGTGGGAACTATAGTCGCATCGAGGGTGTGACAGAGGGAGAGGAGGAAGCGTGGCGGAGAGCCGGCGCTCTGCTTGTGGCACGGCGGACGCATGACAGGGCGCTGCGACAAAGGAGGAGTAGACGGGAGGGAGGAGAGGAGGAATTGCGCCAGATGGGAGGCGCTCCGATGGTGAGGCGAGGTCACCGTGGGCGCAGCGAGGAGACAGGAGGGAGGAGGGTAGCCTGGCGGATGAGGAGGCCTGCCGTGCGGGATGGGGAAAAGATGAAAAAACTGTTTTTTTTTCAACGCCATGACCGTAGGGTGAATAAGGTTGACTGGCTGACTTTTCATTGGCTGGTTTTGAAAACTGATTCATGATGTGGCATAATGCTGATGTGGACAGGTTGCATGTTGAGAGAATAGGTAGAGGTGGGGAGCAACTTCTTAAGAATGTTAGATTTATGAAGTATTCAGGCTATTATATTACCAACCTTGGATGTTTTATATGCATTTATATGCTATTTTATATGATTTTTGGGACTAACCTATTAACCTAGTGCCCTGTATCAGTTTCTGTTTTTTCCTTGTTTTTGAGTCTTACAAAAAAATAATATCAAACTGAGTCCAATTGACGTGCCAATTTTTGACATTTTTATGGATCAAAAGAAGACCCCGGAGTAAAAGAGTTGGGCCAGGAGAGTCCTGGGGCGTCCACGAGGGTGGGCCCCCCCCCCCAAGAGTGTGGGCCTACCTCGTGGACACCTCGGGCACCTCCTTGACATGAGACTGACGCCAAAAATTCCTATAAATACAGAAACCTCGGAAAATTAACCTAGATCGGGAGTTCCTCCACTAGAAGGCTCCATAGCCACTGAAAACCAATCTAGGCCCTCTCTGGCACCCTGCCGGAGGGGGCCATCATCATAGGAGGGCATGGAGGAGGATCCCGGAGAGGCCATCATCACCATGAAGGCCAAGGACCAGAGGAAGAACCTCTCCCCATCTAGGGGGAGGCCATGGAGGAGGAAGCACAAGGGGGAGAACCTCTCCTCCTCTCTCTCGGTGGCACCAGAGTGCCATTGGGAGGGGAATCATCGTCGCAGTGATTGTCTTCATCAACATCACCATCCTCATCTCTTTTACGTGGTCCACTCTCCCGCACCCTGATGTAATCCCTACTTGAACATGGTTCTTTATGCCACATATTATGATCCAATGATGTGTTGCCATCCTATGATGTTTTGAGCAGATATCCTTTGTCTTTGGGTTGATTGATGATCTAGATTGGTATGAGTTGTATGTTTTACTTTGGTGCTGTCCTATGGTGCCCTCCGTGTCGCGCAAGCGTGAGGGATTCCCACTGTGGGGTGTTGCAATACGTTTATGATTCTCTTATAGTGGGTTGCGTGAGTGACTGAAACACAAATGCGAGTAAGGGGCTTGTTGCGTATGGGATAAAGAGGACTTGATGCTTTAATGCTATGGTTGGGTTTTACCTTAATGATCTTTAGTAGTTGCGGATGGTTGCTAGAGTTCCAATCATAAGTGCATATGATCCAAGTAGAGAAAGTATGTTAGCTTATGCCCCTCCCTCATATGAAGCAGACTACTCCTGGTTGGGAAGGTGGCGTTGCCTCCTTTTTCTCCTAATCCTCCTCTCGTCAGTCTTCTGGATATGCTTTCAGTTGAAAAAAATTGATTTGGACTATACCTGAGGTTCTTCCGGTGGCGATGGCGACGGGGCTTCTAGAGATTTTCCTCCATCTTCGTTCAAGCTCCATCATTGGAGTAGGCCAGGGAGACACTCATCTTCTTCTTGTCTAATGCCGATGCTTCTTCGGTGTCGCTTTTTATGATCGTGCCAAGTATTTATGGTCCCTTGTTCGAGGGTTTCTCGGTGTTCGTCATCCACCCCTGCCTCTGAGCCTATTTCCTCGATGGAATGGGGTGGATTGATACCAAAATGATCCTTTTTTCGCCTGACCTCATATCTGGGGTGCTGTTGGTGAGATCACTGATCTCCTAAAGCCAGATGCTCGGGGGAGACCTGATAGGGGCAAAGGTGTCCCGTCTTTCGATGAGATAGTGGCTATCGTTCTAGAGGAAGTCGACTTTGATGATCCGACTACGAACGTGCGAGGACGTCGCGCCTTAGCAATCACTAGACCAACTCTGAGAGGTTATTGACCACGCCGGAGCACGATCAACCTGACCACGATGGCCTGTTTCCTATGATCAAATGAAGAACAAGCAAGAAACTGAGATTGCAATCTAGATATTGCGAATATAAGATGAAAGCTTTATTGATCAAGGTGGGGTTTTGTGACGTCTTGGTCTGGTCGTTGGACACAAACGAAGTACGCGAAGTTGCAGCTACGGCGAACTTTTAATCTAAACAAAACCCAAAGTCTAAACAATGCCCTAAGGGTTGTATATATGGAGGAAGAGGGGGAATTTCGTGGCCCTTGGAGGAGGGGTCCGAAACCAACCCTAACTCTTGTTTCCCCACACATACGTACTCTAAAAATAGCCTATACTTAAGTATTTCGAAAATACATGGGCCTGGCCCAATAATAAGATGACACAGCACCTAAAATAGCCTCTGGACGAAATTTATGAAGTGGCATCTTGTATATTTCGTCCAAGGCCTCATGCACTCCTTATTGTGGCTTCAAAGTCCTAAAATCGTCACTTGTAACTCCGTTCTGGATCCCCTTGCGCATGCCATCATCTCCACGCTTGAACTTGTTCCAAGGTTCATCTTTCTTGTCCAAGCTAGGCCCTTCATTTGTAAGCAAGACAAATGTATCCAATTTAGGCAGCATCATATTCTCATGAACATTAGAATTGTTACCAAGAAACGAAAGTACCTGATAATTCAATTGGCGTGCGCGAGCTCTAGTAATTGGTCCAGTATGTATAGCACCAGGGGATGTGGGTGTAACAATGGTATTGATGTCCTCATCATCCTCCCCTTCTTGAAATGAAGTCGTCCTCGACGAAAGTTCATCGTCCTCACCCAAATAAGGCTTCAAATATGCAATGTTAAAAGTGGGACTAACCCCAAAATCTGCAGGCACCTCAAGTTTATATGCATTATCATTTATTTTCTCTAACACCTTAAAAGGACCATCAACACGTGGCATTAGCTTTGATTTGCGCAAATTAGGAAATCTATCCTTACGCAAATGTAACCAAACAAGATCTCCAGGTGCTAACACAACATGTTTTCTACCCTTATCTCCAGCAAGTTTATATTTAGCATTCATACGCTCAATGTTTTCCTTAGTTAACTCATGCATTTTTAAAATCAATTCAGCACGTTCTTTAGCATCAAAATGAACCTTCTCTGAAGATGGAAGAGGCAACAAATCAATAGGTGCACGAGGTAGGAAACCATACACAATTTCAAAAGGGCACATCTTAGTAGTAGAATGTTGTTGGGGAACGTAGTAATTTCAAAAAAATTCCTACGCACACTCAAGATCACGGTGATGCATAGCAACGAGAGGGGAGAGTGTGTCCACGTACCCTCGTAGACCGAAAGTAGAAGTGTTAGCACAACGCGGTTGATGTAGTCGTACGTCTTCACGATCCGACCGGTCAAGTACCGAACGCACGGCACCTCCGAGTTCTGCACACGTTCAACTCGATGACGTCCCTCGAACTCCGATCCAGCCGAGTGTTGAGGGAGAGTTTCGTCAGCACGACGGCGTGGTGACGACGATGATGTTCTACCGACGCAGGGCTTCTCCTAAGCACCGCTACGATATGATCGAGGTGGATTATGATGGAGGGGGGCATCGCACATGAGTAAGAGATCAAGAGATCAATTGTGTGTCTTTGGGGTGCCCCCTGCCCCTGTATATAAAGGAGTGGAGGAGGGGGAGGGCCGGCCCTCTCTATGGCGCGCCCTAGGGGAGTCCTACTCCCACTGGGAGTAGGATTCCCCCTTTCCTAGTAGAACTAGGAGCCCTTCCAAGTAGTAGGAGTAGGAGGGAAGGAAAGGGAAGGGAAAAGGAGAAGGAAGAAAGGGGGCGCCCCCCCTCCCTAGTCCAATTCGGACCAGCCCATGGGGAGGGGTGCGGCCACCCTTTGAGGCCTTTCTCTCCTTTCTCGTATGGCCCATTAAGGCCCAATACGAATTCCCGTAACTCCCCAGTACTCCCGAAAATACCCGAATCACTCGGAACCTTTCCGATGTCCGAATATAGTTGTCCAATATATCGATCTTTACATCTCGACCATTTCGAGACTCCTCGTCATGTCCCCGATCTCATCCAGGACTCCGAAATCCTTCGGTACATCAAAACACATAAACTCATAATATAACCGTCATCGAACTTTAAGCGTGCGGACCCTACGGGTTCGAGAACTATGTAGACATGCATGTCTCTGGTCAATAACCAATAGCGGAACCTGGATGCTCATATTGGCTCCCACATATTCTACGAAGATCTTTATCGGTCAGACCGCATAACTACATATGTTGTTCCCTTTGTCATCGGTATGTTACTTGCCCGAGATTCGATCGTCGGTATCTCAATACCTAGTTCAATCTCGTTACCGGCAAGTCTCTTTACTCGTTCTGTAACACATCATCCCGCAACTAACTCATTAGTTGCAATGCTTGCAAGGCTTATAGTGGTGTGCCTTACCGAGTGGGCCCAGAGATACCTCTCCGACAATCGGAGTGACAAATCCTAATCTCGAAATACGCCAACCCAACAAGTACCTTTGGAGACACCTGTAGAGCACCTTTATAATCACCAAGTTACGTTGTGACGTTTGGTGGCACATAAAGTGTTCCTCCGATAAACGGGAGTTGCATAATCTCATAGTCATAGGAACATGTATAAGTCATGAAGAAAGCAATAGCAACAAACTAAACGATCAAGTGCTAAGCTAACGGAATGGGTCAAGTCAATCACATCATTCTCCTAATGATGTGATCCCGTTAATCAAATGACAACTCATGTCTATGGTTAGGAAACATAACCATCTTTGATCAATGAGCTAGTCAAGTAGAGGCATACTAGTGACACTCTGTTTGTCTATGTATTCACACATGTATTATGTTTCCGGTTAATACAATTATAGCATGAATAATAAACATTTATCATGATATAAGGAAATAAACAATAACTTTATTATTGCCTCTAGGGCATATTTCCTTCAGTCTCCCACTTGCACTAGAGTCAATAATCTAGTTCACATCGCCATGTGATTTAATACCAATAGTTCACATCACCATGTGATTAACGCCATAGTTCACATCGACATGTGAACAACACCCAAAGGGTTTACTAGAGTCAATAATCTATTTCACATCGCTATGTGATTAAGACCCAAAGAGTACTAAGGTGTGATCATGTTTTGCTTGTGAGAGAAGTTTAGTCAACGGGTCTGTCATATTCAGATCTGTAAGTATTTTGCAAATTTCTATGTCAACAATGCTCTGCACGGAGCTACTCTAGCTAATTGCTTCTACTTTCAATATGTATCCAGATTGAGACTTTGAGTCATCTAGATCAGTGTCAAAACTTGCATCGACGTAACCCTTTACGACGAACCTTTTGTCACCTCCATAATCGAGAAACATATCCTTATTCCACTAAGGATAATTTTGACCAATGTCCAGTGATCTACTCCTAGATCACTATTGTACTCCCTTGCCAAACTCAGGGTAGGGTATACAATAGGTCTGGTACACATCATGGCATACTTTATAGAACCTATGGCTGAGGCATAGGGAATGACTTTCATTCCCTCTCTATCTTCTACCATGGTCGGGTTTTGAGTCTTACTCAACTTCACACCTTGTAACACAGGCAAAAACTCCTTTGACTGTTCCATTTTGAACTACTTCAAAATCTTGTCAAGGTATGTACTCATTGAAAAAACTTATCAAGCGTCTTGATCTATCTCTATAGATCTTGATGCTCAATATGTAAGCAGCTTCACCGAGGTCTTTCTTTGAAAAACTCCTTTCAAACATTCCTTTATGCTTTGCAGAATAATTCTACATTATCTCCGATCAACAATATGTCATTCACATATACTTATTAGAAATGTTGTAGTGCTCCCACTCACTTTCTTGTCAATACAGGCTTCACCGCAAGTCTGTATAAAACTTATATGCTTTGATCAACTTATCAAAGCGTATATTCCAACTCCGAGATGCTTGCACCAGTACATAGATGGATCGCTGGAGCTTGCATATTTTGTTAGCACTTTTAGGATTAACAAAAACTTTTGGTTGCATCATATACAACTCTTTTTTAATAAATCCATTAAGGAATGCAGTTTTGTTTATCCATTTGCCAGATTTCATAAAATGCGGCAATTGCTAACATGATTCAGACAGACTTAAGCATAGATACGAGTGAGAAACTCTCATTGTAGTCAACACCTTGAACTTGTCGAAAACCTTTTTACGACAATTCTAGCTTTGTAGATAGTAACACTACTATCAGCATCCGTCTTCCTCTTGAAGATCCATTTAATCTCAATAGCTCGCCGATCATTGGGCAAGTCAATCAAAGTCCATACTTTGTTCTCATACATGGATCTCATCTCAGATTTCATGGCCACAAGCCATTTCGCGGAATCTGGGCTCATCATCGCTTCCTCATAGTTCGTAGGCTCGTCATGGTCAAGTAACATGACCTCCAGAATAGGATTACCGTACCACCCTGGTGCGGATCTCACTCTAGTTTACCTACAAGGTTTGGTAGTAACTTGATTTGAAGTTACATGATCATCATCATTAACTTCCTCACTAATTGGTGTAGTAGTCACAGGAACAGATTTCTGTGATGAACTACTTTCCAATAAGGGAGCAGGTACAATTACCTCATCAAGTTCTACTTTCCTCCCACTCACTTCTTTCGAGAGAAACTCCTTCTCTAGAAAGGATCCATTCTCAGCAATGAATATCTTGCCTTCGAATCTGTGATAGAAGGTGTACCCAACATTTTCTTTTGGGTATCCTATGAAGACGCACTTCTCCGATTTGGGTTTGAGCTTATCAGGTTGGAACTTTTTCACATAAGCATTGCAACCTCAAACTTTAAGAAACGACAGCTTAGGTTTCTTGCCAAACCATAGTTCATACGGTGTCGTCTCAACGGATTTAGATGGTGCCCTATTTAATGTGAATGTAGTTGTCTCTAATGCATAACCCCAAAACGATAGCGGTAAATCAGTAAGAGACGTCATAGATTGCACCATATCTAATAAAGTAAGGTTACGACGTTCAGACACACCATTACACTGTGGTGTTCCAGGTGGCGTGAGTAGTGAAACTATTTCACATTGTTTTAACTGAAGGCTAAACTCGTAACTCAAATCTTTTACTTCTGCGATCATATCGTAGAAACTTTTATTTTTGTTACGATGATTCTCCACTTCACTCTAAAATTCTTTGAACTTTTCAAATGTTTCAGACTCGTGTTTCATCAAGTAGATATACTCATATCTGCTCAAATAATCTGTGAAGATCAGAAAATAATGATACTTGTCGTGAGCCTCAGTATTCATTGGACCACATACATTAGTATGTATGATTTGCAACAAATATTTTGCTCTCTCCATAGTTCCGGAGAACAGCATTTTAGTCATCTTGCCCATGAGGCACGGTTCGCAAGTACCAAGTGATTCATAATCAAGTGGTTCCAAAAGTCCATCAGTATGGAGTTTCTTCATGTGCTTTACACCGATATGACCTAAACGGCAATGCCACAAATAATTTGCACTATCATTATCAACTTTGCATCTTTTGGCTTTAATATTATGAAAATGTGTATCACCACGATCGAGATCCAACAAACCATTTTCATTGGGTGTATGACCATAGAAGGTTTTGTTCATGTAAACAGAACAACAATTATTCTCTAACTTACATGAATAACCGTATTGCAATAAACATGATCCAATCATATTCATGCCCAACACAAACACTAAATAACATTTGTTTTAGGTTTAACACTAATCCCGAAAGTATAGGGAGTGTGCGATGATGATCATATCAATCTTGGAACCATTTCCAATACACATCGTCACTTCACCCTTAACTAGTCTCTGTTCATTCTGCAACTCCCGTTTCGAGTTACTATTCTTAGCAACTGAACTAGTATCAAATACTGAGGGGTTGCTATAAACATTAGTAAAGTACATATCAATAACATGTATATAAAATATACCTATGTTCACTTTGCCATCCTTCTTATCCGCCAATTACTTGGGGTAGTTCCGCTTCTAGTGACCAGTCCCTTTGCAGTAGAAGCACTCAGTTTCAGGCTTAGGTCCAGACTTGGGTTTTTCACTTGAGCACCAACTTGCTTGCCGTTCTTCTTGAATTCCCCTTTATTCCCTTTGTCCCTTTAATTGAAACTAGTGGTTTTGTTTACCGTCAACACTTGATGCTTTTCTTGATTTCTACCTTCGTCGATTTCAGCATCACGAAGAGCTTGGGAATCGTTTCCGTTATCCCTTGCATATTATAGTTCATCACGAAGTTCTACTAACTTGGTGATGGTGACTAGAGAATTCTGTCGATCACTATTTTATTTGGAAGATTAACTCCCACTTGATTCAAGCGATTGTAGTACCCAGACAATCTGAGCACATGCTCACTGCTTGAGCTATTCTCCTCCATCTTTTAGCTATAGAACTTGTTGGAGACTTCATATCTCTCAACTCGGGTATTTTCTTGAAATATTAACTTCAACTCCTGGAACATCTCATATGGTCCATGACGTTCAACACATCTTTGAAGTCCCGATTCTAAGCCGTTTAAGCATGGTGCACTAAACTATCAAGTAGTCATCATATTGAGCTAGCCAAATGTTCATAACGTCTGCATCTACTCCTACAATAGGTATGTCACCTAGCAGTGCATCAAAGACATAATTCTTCTGTGCAGCAATGAGGATAATCCTTAGATCACAGATCCAATCTGCATCATTGCTACTAACACTTTTCAACATAATTTTTCTCTAGGAACACAATAAACTGGGAGCAACATCGCGAGTTATTGATCTACAACATAGATATGCTAATACTACCAGGACTAAGTTCATGATAAATTAAAGTTCAATTAATCATATTACTTAAGAACTCTCACTTAGATAGACATCCCTCTAATCATCTAAGTGATCACGTGATCCAAATCAACTAAACCATAACCGATCATCACGTGAAATGCAGTATCTTTCAATGGTGAACATCATTATGTTGATCATATCTACTATATGATTCACGCTCGACCTTTCAGTCTCAGTGTACCGAGGCCATATCTGCATATGCTAGGCTCGTCAAGTTTAACCTGAGTATTCCGTGTGTGCAAAACTGGCTTGCACCCGTTGTAGATGGACGTAGAGCTTATCACACCCGATCATCACGTGGTGTCTGGGCACGATGAACTTTGGCAACGGTGCATACTCAGGGTGTAACACCCTCGATGCGACTATATCTCCCACGTGACGAGGCACGACTTAGAGGCATAATCGCATTGAAGGCATATGTCGCAAGTTAGGCAATCTTCACAACATCCCGTGTTATATAAATCATAAGGGGAGAATACATAGTTGGCTTACACTCGCCATGTCAATCAAGTACATAAATAACATTACATCATCCAAACACTCATGGCCCGACTACGGCGCCAAAATAAAAGAGAACCCAACATGCGACAATGGTCCCGTTCACCCCCAACTGGGCAACACTACTGATCATCAGGAAAGGAAACATAGTAACGTTGAGAGTCCTCGTCGAACTCCCACCTGAGCTCGAGTGCGTAACCTGGAGCGGAATCATCAGGCCCTGCATCTGGTGTAATAGTAATCTGTGAGCCACAGGGACTCAGCAATCTTGCACCCTCACGATCAAGACTATTTAAGCTTATAGGTAAGTAAAGGTAAATATAGGTGGAGCTGCAGCAAGCGACTAGCAAATATGGTGGCTATCCTGTTCGCAAAAGAGAGCGAGAAGAGGAGGCAAAGCATGAGCGAGAAACTAGAGAGCAACCTGTGCAAACATTACTCCTACATCGTGTCCACTTCCCGGACTCCGCCGAGAAGAGGCCATCACGGTAACACACTTAGTTGATTCATTTTAATTAAGTTAAGGTTCAAGTTGTCTACAACCGGACATTAACAAATTCCCATCTGCCCATAACCGCGGGCACGGCTTTCGAAAGTTCAAATCCCTGCAGGGGAGTCCCAACTTAGCCCATGACAAGCTCTCACGGTCAACGAAGGAATAGACCTCCTCCCAAGATGTTCCGATCAGACTCGGTATCTCGGTTCTTCAAGACATTTCGACAGGTTAAAACAAAACCAGCAACACCGCCCGAATGCGCCGACAAATCCCGATAGGAGCTGCACATATCTCTTTCTCAGGGCACACTCAGATTGTCTAAACTTCCAGTAGGCCAGCCCAGAGTTGTCCCTGGTAGCCACCGGCGGCTGACAGTTTGGACCAACACTCGGAGGAGCACTGGCCCGGGGGGGTTAAAATAATGATGACCCTTGAGTCTGCAGAACCCAAGGGAAAGAAAAGGGCTAGGTGGCAAATGGTAAAACCAAGGTTGGGCATTGCTGGAAAAGCTTTAATCAAGGCGAACTATCAAGGGGTTCCCATTATAACCCAACCGCGTAAGGAACGCAAAAATCCGGGAACATAACACCGATATGACGGAAACTAGGGCGGCAAGAGTGGAACAAAACACTAGGCGAGAGGCCGAGCCTTCCACCCTTTACCAAGTATATAGATGCATTAAGATAACATAGCAATATAATGATATCCCAACAAGTAAATAAATGTTCCAACAAGGAACGGACTTCAATCTTCACCTGCAACTAGCAACGTTATAAGAGGGGCTGAGCAAAGCGGTAACATAGCCAATCAATGGTTTGCTAGGAACATGGTGGGTTAGAGGTTTGACATGGCAATTTGGGAGGCTTGAAAGCAAATGGTAGGCATCGTAGCATTGGCATAGCAAAAGAGCGAGCAAACTAGCATAGCAAAGATAGTAGTGATTTCGAGGGTATGATCATCTTGCCTGCACAGTTGTCAGAGTTGACTGGATCCTCGAAAGCAAACTCAACGGGCTCCTCGTTAGCGAACTCGTCTCCCGGCAATACCCAAACAAGACAAACAAGCACAACAAGGACACAATCAATCACGTGCAAGCTCGAACAAAATGATGCAAAGATGATATGCTATGCGGGATGCGATGCGGGATGCATATGCAAGATTTGAAAAGGAATGCAAGAACCTGGCCTCAACTTGGAAATCCAAGTGTGCCAATGGAAAGATGAGATAAAATCGCTTGAAAACAATATAAAGAACACCGGAATCGGAGTTACGGTTTGGAAATGGCAAGCGATTCAAATATGACACCGGTCTGCGATTTACAGCAA
The DNA here is from genome assembly GCF_018294505.1 of Triticum aestivum. Classification (NCBI taxonomy): domain Eukaryota; kingdom Viridiplantae; phylum Streptophyta; class Magnoliopsida; order Poales; family Poaceae; genus Triticum; species Triticum aestivum. Next base: position 317,561,608 of record NC_057797.1, read on the forward strand.
GTAGCCATCTAAATGCAATGAAATGAACATGCTACAGCACCCAAACATGACATCCAAATACATGGCAGGGATGCATACAAGGAGCTTAACAAAAGTCTAGCACTGAGCTACGGCCAATTCATCCATTAACAGGTTCAAACAAGTATGGCAAAAATGCATATGGCAAACAGATCTCAGACTTAGTGAAATTAACACTTGTCTGGAATTTCAGATCAGGTAGCACTCTTCGGAGCAACAAAACTACATGCTACAGGTCCTGAACATGGCAAAGTAAAGCATGGCATGGAGCTATTCAAAGAGCTTAACAAAAGTCCCTTAGTGACCTTGAGCCAAAAGGGATCAGAAAATACAATTGCAAGCATGTGGACATAGCAAAAACATAATCAGTTCTCAGACTTAGTGAAAATTGGAGCATGCTGAAACAGATATCAAGTAGGCATGTTTACGAGCTCGATGCACTCACGACGGAGCAAGTCATGACCAACTAAGCATACACCCATCAAGAACACACAAAATGCAAGCTAGACATGGCAAGAACAATAGCATAGCATGCACGGATCAACTACAACATCATCGGCAAAATTGCAAACAAGTTGACAATCTGCCCAGATTCACAAAGTAGCAAAAGTAGAGCTCGATTGACTCAAGCTAGGGTGCTCCATAATTGCAAACAAAGACATGGATGGATAGAGCACTACAATATTAATAAAACATCTTTACTGATCATCCTCAAAAGAGGCACGGATCACTAGGAAACAACACGAACATATGGCAACATGAGATAAACAGATCAAGGACTTAGTGGAAATGCTAAGTCCCTGAAAACAGAATTACCAAGTGCACCACTTTGCAAGCTTGTGTTAGTCACCACACACATCACAAAAATACATGGGTTGCACCTCTGGAAAGATGACAAAACCCTTAACAAAACATATGTAGAACTCATGGGCATATCATGCACACAATAATCATGGCAAAATTGACAAAAAGCTAAATGGAGCAGCAGATCTGACAATTAACTCAAGTAGCCCTCATCTAACAGCATTTCAGGCATCAATATGAACTCAAATGAAAATGATGCAATGGAATGAAATGATGTACTCTCTGAGACGAACATTTTGATATGCTATATGCATGAATCAGAGCTACGGATGCAAAGTTATGAGGCTATGAACATGAGCACTTGAACTGCAGACTTAGGAAAAATTGAGAGGTCAACCCTAGGGTTCGTCCCAGATCTGGATCGGCACGCGAACCGAGGAGCTCCGGCGAGGGTTGACTTGCTCCGGTGAGGTCGCAAAATCGGTAGGGAGGAGAGGGAGAGTCGGATCTGGCCGGATCCGGGCCGGATCCGGCGACGGGTGGCGGCTCCGGCCACCGGGGACGCGGGGCGGCGAGCTCGCGGCTCCGGCGAGCTCCTGCTGGCCGGCGGCGAGGCAAGGCGGCAGCGGGCGAAGCCGGGCGGTGGGGCGCGGCGCCGGCTCGGGAGGAGAAGGCGGCGGGCGGCGGAGAGGCGGCTATGGGCCGGGAGGGCCGCGGTCGGGCCCCGCGGGCGTCGGGCGGCGGCAGGTGGCGGGCGCCACGTGATGGGACGCCACTGGTGTGGGCGGCGGCGGCGACGATTTTTTCCGGCGCCGGCGGACACGTCCGGCGCGCGGATGAAGAAAGGGGTAGGGTTAGGGAAAGAGTGGTACCGCGAATTTTGAGAGGGTGGACTATATATAGCCATAGGAGGAGCTAGGAGAGTCCAAATGAGGTGCGGTTTTCAGCCACGCGATCGTGATCGAACGCTCTAGATGATGGAGCAGGTTTAGGTGGGTTTTGGGCCAACTTGGAGGGGTGTTGGGCTGCAACACACATGAGGCCTTTTCGGTCCCTCGGTTAACCGTTGGAGTATCAAACGAAGTCCAAAAGATACGAAACTTGACAGGCGGTCTACCGGTAGTAAACCAAGGCCGCTTGGCAACTCTCGGTCCAATCCGGAAATGTTTAGTCCCCACACACGAAAGAAAGGTAGAAATGACCACCGGAGGAGAACGAAGCGCCGGAATGTAAAACGGACAACGGGGAAAATGCTCGAATGCATGAGACGAACACGTATGCAAATGCAATGCACAAAATGACATGATATGAGATGCATGACAATGATAACAACACACAGAGACAAAGACCCGAACCCGAGAAAATAAAATAACTTAACGCCGGAAACGGCAAGAGTTGGAGTACAAATTGGGAAAGTTACATCCGGGGTGTTACACAGGGAGAACACTTTTATCTTGAAATTTAGTGAGAGATCATCTTATAATGCTACCGTCAATCAAAGCAAGATAAGATGCATAAAAGATAAACATCACATGCAATCAAAATATGTGACATGATATGGCCATCAACATCTTGTGCCATTGATCTCCATCTCCAAAGCATCGTCATGATTTCCATCATCACCGGCATGACACCATGATCTCCATCATCTTGATCTATATCAATGTGTCGTCACATGGTCGTCTCGCCAACTATTGCTCTTGCAACTATTGCTATCGCATAGCGATAAAGTAAAGCAATTATTTGGCTCTTGCATCTTATGCAATAAAGAAACAACCATAAGGCTTTTGCCAGTTGCCGGTAACTTCAACAAAACATGATCATCTTATACAACAACTTATATCTCATCACGTCTTGACCATATCACATGACAACATGCCTTGCAAAAACAAGTTAGACGTCCTCTACTTTGTTGTTGCAAGTTTTACGTGGCTGCTACGGGCTGAGCAAGAACCAATCTTACCTACGCATCAAAACCACAACGATAGTTTGTCAAGTTAGTGTTGTTTTAACCTTCTCAAGGACCGGGCGTAGCCACACTCGGTTCAACTAAAGTTGGAGAAACTGGCACCCGCTAGTCACCTGTGTGCATAGCACGGCGGTAAAACCAGTCTCGCGTAAGCGTACGCGTAATGTCGGTACGGGCCGCTTCATCCAACAATACCGTTGAACCAAAGTATGACATGCTGGTAAGCAATATGACTTATATCGCCCACAACTCACTTGTGTTCTACTCGTGCATATGACATCTACGCATAAAACCTGGCTTGGATGCCACTGTTGGGGAACGTAGTAATTTCAAAAAAATTCCTACGCACACTCAAGATCATGGTGATGCATAGCAACGAGAGGGGAGAGTGTGTCCACGTACCCTCGTAGACCGAAAGCGGAAGCGTTAGCACAACGCGGTTGATGTAGTCGTACGTCTTCACGATCCGACCGATCAAGTACCGAACGCACGGCACCTCCGAGTTTTGCACACGTTCAACTCGATGACATCCCTCGAACTCCGATCCAGCCGAGTGTTGAGGGAGAGTTTCATCAGCACGACGACGCGGTGACGATGATGATGTTCTACCGACGCAGGGCTTCACCTAAGCATCGCTACGATATGATCGAGGTGGATTATGATGGAGGGGGGCACCGCACACGGCTAAGAGAACAAGAGATCAATTGTGTGTCTTTGGGGTGCCCCCTGCCCCTGTATATAAAGGAGTGGAGGAGGGGGAGGGCCGGCCCTCTCTATGGTGCGCCCTAGGGGAGTCCTACTCCCACCGGGAGTAGGATTCCCCCTTTCCTAGTAGAACTAGGAGCCCTTCCAATTAGTAGGAGTAGGAGGGGAGGAAAGGGAAGGGAAAAGGAGAAGGAAGAAAGGGGGCGCCCCCCCTCCCTAGTCCAATTCGGACCAGCCCATGGGGAGGGGTGCGGCCACCCTTTGAGGCCTTTCTCTCCTTTCTCGTATGGCCCATTAAGGACCAATACGAATTCCCGTAACTCCCCGGTACTCCCGAAAATACCTGAATCACTCGGAACCTTTCCGATGTCCGAATATAGTCGTCCAATATATCGATCTTTACATCTCGACCATTTCGAGACTCCTCATCATGTCCCCGATCTCATCCGGGACTCTGAACTCCTTCGGTACATCAAAACACATAAACTCATAATATAACCGTCATCAAACTTTAAGCGTGCGGACCCTACGGGTTCGAGAACTATGTAGACATGACCGAGACACGTCTCTGGTCAATAACCAATAGCGGAACCTGGATGCTCATATTGGCTCCCACATATTCTACGAAGATCTTTATCGGTCAGACCGCATAACTACATACGTTGTTCCCTTTGTCATCGGTATGTTACTTGCCCGAGATTCGATAGTCGGTATCTCAATACCTAGTTCAATCTCGTTACTAGCAAGTCTCTTTACTCATTCCGTAACACATCATCCGGCAACTAACTCATTAGTTGCAATGCTTGCAAGGCTTATAGTGATGTGCATTACCGAGTGGGCCCAGAGATACCTCTCCGACAATTGGAGTGACAAATCCTAATCTTGAAATACGCCAACCCAACAAGTACCTTCGGAGACACCTATAGAGCACCTTTATAATCACCCAGTTACGTTGTGACGTTTGGTGGCACACAAAGTGTTCCTCCGCTAAACGGGAGTTGCATAATCTCATAGTCATAGGAACATGTATAAGTCATGAAGAAAGCAATAGCAACAAACTAAACGATCAAGTGCTATGCTAACGGAATGGGTCAAGTCAATCACACCATTCTCCTAATGATGTGATCCCATTAATCAAATGACAACTCATGTCTATGGTTAGGAAACATAACCATCTTTGATCAATGAGCTAGTCAAGTAGAGGCATACTAGTGACACTCTCTTTGTCTATGTATTCACACATGTATTATGTTTCCGGTTAATACAATTCTAGCATGAATAATAAACATTTATCATGGTATAAGGAAATAAATAATAACTTTATTATTGCCTCTAGGGCATATTTCCTTCAAATGCAATGAACGATTATAAGTAAATTCAATATGAGGCAAGCATTCTTCCCACATTTTCTTGTTATTCTTCAAAACAGCTCTAAGCATAGTAGACAATGTTCTATTGACTACTGCAGTTTGTCCATCAGTTTGGGGGTGACAAGTAGTACTAAAAAGCAGCTTAGTCCCCAACTTAGCCCATAAACTTCTCCAAAAGTGGCTAAGAAATTTAGTATCACGATATGAAACAATAGTATTTGGCACACCATACAAGCGAATAATTTCACGAAAGAACAAATCAGCAACATTAACAGCATCATCGCTTTTATGACATGGTATAAAGTGTGCCATTTTCGAGAACCTATCCACGACAACAAATATGCTATCCCTCCCCTTCTTTGTTCGAGGTAAACCTAAAACAAAGTCCATTGATATATCCTCCCAAGGAACACTAGGTACAGGCAAAGGCATATATAAACCATGAGGATTGAGTCATGACTTAGCTTTTTGACATGTAGTGCAGCGAGCAACAAAACGCTCAACATCCCGTCTCATCTTTGGCCAAAAGAAATGTGTAGCAAGTACATCCTCTGTCTTCTTGACGCCAAAGTGACCCATTAATCCTCCTCCATGCGCCTCCTGCAACAACAAAAGATGAACAGAGCTAGCTGGAATGCATAGCTTGTTAGCACGAAACACAAATCCATCGTTAAGAACGAACTTGTTCCAAGTTCTCCCTTCCTTACAATTCTGCAATACATCTTTAAATTCAGCATCATGCACATATTGATCTTTGATGGTCTCCAAACCAAATATTTTAAAGTCAAGTTGTGAAAGCATAGTATAACGACGAGACAATGCATCAGCAATAACATTTTCTTTACCCTTCTTGTGTTTAATGACATAAGGAAAAGTCTCAATGAATTCAACCCATTTAGCATGTCTACGATTCACTTTTGCTTGACTTTTAATGTGTTTCAAAGATTCATGATCAGAATGTATAACAAATTCCTTGGGCCATAAATAATGTTGCCATGTTTCTAAGGTCCGAACAAGAGCATATAATTCTTTGTCATAAGTAGAATAGTTCAGACTAGGCCCACTCAATTTTTCAGAAAAGTATGCAACAGGTTTGCCATCTTGTAATAACACACCTCCTAATCCAATTCCACTAGCATCACATTCAAGCTCAAAAGTCTTATTAAAATCAGGAAGTTGGAGTAAAGGAGCATGTGTCAACTTATCTTTCTATACCGTGAAGGCTTCTTCCTATGCGGTACCCCAAACAAAAGGCACATCCTTCTTTGTAAGCTCGTTGAGAGGTGCAGCAATGGTGCTGAAATCTCTCACAAAATGCCTATAGAAACCAGCGAGGCCAAGGAAACTCCTCACCAGCGAGGCCAACTCTCAATAGCTTCAACCTTGGCTTGATCAACTTCAATTCCCTATGGAGTAACAACATAGCCAAGAAAAGATACTCGGTCGGTGCAAAAGGTGCACTTTCCAAGGTTACTAAACAAACGTGCATCACGTAGAGCAATAAAAACAGCACGTAAATGTTCCAAATGTTCCTCCAAAGATTTGCTATAAATCAATATGTCATCAAAGTAAATTACCACAAATCGTCCGATGAAAAAGCACGTAAAACTTCGTTCATTAACCTCATGAAAGTACTAGGTGCATTAGTTAACCCAAAAGGCATGACTAACCACTCATATAATCCAAACTTAGTTTTAACTGCTGTTTTCCATTCATCTCCCAATTTCATACGAATTTGATGGTATCCACTACGCAAATCAACTCTGGAGAATATTATAGAGCCACTCAATTCATCAAGCATATCATCTAGCCTAGGAATAGGATGACGATAACGAATAGTAATATTATTAATGCCTCTACAATCAATGCACATACGTGACGTACCATCCTTTTTCGGCACTAAAATGATAGGAACATCACTAGGACTAAGGGATTCGCGTATATAACCTTTGTCGAGCAGTTCTTGTACTTGATGCATAATCTCCTTCGTCTCCTCTGGATTGGTACGGTATGGTGCACGGTTGGGTAATGATGCACCGGGAATTAAGTCAATTTGATGCTCAATCCCTCGAATAGGTGGTAATCCCGGTGGCACGTCTTGTGGAAAGACGTCAGCGAACTCCTGCAAAATGTTAGTGACAGCAGGAGGCAAAGAGGAAGGCACGTCCTTGAATGAAAATAATGCCTCTTTGCACACAAAAGCATAGCAAACAGATTTGCTAAAATCTAAATCATCAATATCAGATTTGGTGGCAATTAAACATGCACTTTTCAATTTAATTTCAGAAGCAACACTAGATGGTTTATTATTAGGCTGCATTTGTTGCTCAAAGTCGTTTGCCACAATCTGATTTTCACTTTTATTTTTCTCCTGTTTTGCTTTATTAGCTCTATTAATATCATCTTTCAAAATGGAACCAGGAGTCATAGGAAGCAAAGTAATATTTTTATCCTTATGAACAAGAGTATACCGATTGTTTCTACCATGGTGTACATGATTTTTATCAAATTGCCATGGTCTACCAAGTAATAGGGAACATGCTTGCATAGGTACCACATCACAATCAACATAATCAGCATATGTAGAGATACTAAAATGCACACGAACAGTACGTGTTACCTTAACCTTGCCACTGTTGTTGAACCATTGGATGTAGTAAGGATGTGGATGTGGTCTTGTGGTGAGTGATAGCTTCTCCACCATCTTCATGCTAGCCAAGTTATTGCAGCTCCCTCCATCGATGATGACGTGAACAGAACGTTCCTTCACAACTCCCTTTGTATGGAACAAATTATGCCTCTGATTTTGCTCAGCTTGTGTGACCTGCACACTCAAAACACGTTGAGCATCTTCGAGAGCCATGTATTGCGTCTCATGATCAGAATCATCTCCACCGTGTTCTTCACGTGTAATAAGAGCCAAAGTCTCCTCATCATAGTCACTAGTAGACTCATACCCACCATCCTCAGTAGCAATCATCACACGCTGAGATTTGCATTCTCTCACAAAGTGTCCTCTTCCCTTACAACGACGACAAATAATATCACTCGTGTGCCCTGTTGATGCCATGGAAGAAGAAGAACTCTGCGCAGGCCCGGGAGGTGTGCTCTTGGCAGATAGCGGTGGTTGTGCCTGATTTCTTGTATCACGGCTGGAGGTGGCACCTGATGGAGGTGCTGGTGTAGTAGAAGTAGAGGATGCACGTGGTATCCATGATGAAGATCGACCTGTAGAAAAGTTAGTTCGCGCCAATGTCTATCGATCCTGCACTTCACGTTCAGCTTTACAAGCAAGATGGAATAAACGAGTGATATTAGTATACTCCTTATACTCTAGAATGGTCTGAATCTCTCTATTTAATCCACCCATAAAACGTGCAAGCATAGCTTCATTCTCCTCAACAATACCACATCTAATCATGCCAGCTTGTAATTCCTGATAATATTCTTCTATATAATTTTTTCCTTGTCTTAAACGCTGCATTTTTTGCAGTAATTCACGTTGATAATATGGTGGAACCCAACGAGTACGCATAGCAGTTTTCAAAGCAGCCCAAGTAGTTGGAATAGGATATAATCTACAATGCCCAGACCACCAAACACATGCAAAACTAGTGAATGCACAAATAGTAGCAGGAACACGTCTCTCCTCGGGATATTGTAAACATGTAAATCGTTGTTCAGTTTCTAACTCCCAAGTAAGATATATATCAAGAACATATCTACCCTCAAATGGTGGAATATTCAATTTTAGTTTAGGGAGATGGTCATGATCTTGTACCTGAGGGTGGGCCCTACCATTTGCCATTATTTGCATGTGGACGACTAGGTGGTTGCTGTGCTGGTGGTGGCACGTAGTTCTGATTTTGATCAACCTCATCCTCGTAATCTCCCGCAAAATCATCCTCCTCCGCATCAGCAGCAGGAGCCACAGAAGTATCAACAACAGCACCAACAGTTTGGCCAGGTGCAAGAGGGAGACGACTCGCTCGGCGAAGGGCTGTTTTGTGATGTGGAGGTAGTCGTCGTCGTCGTCGTCGTCGTCGTCGTCGTCGTCGTCGTTGTTGTTGTTGTTGTTGTTGTTGTTGTTGTTGTTGTTGTTGTTGTTGTTGTTGTTGTTGTTGTTGTTGTTGTTGTTGTTGTTGTTGTTGTAGAGGTGCGTTAGGTGCAGCCGGTGGTGGTGGTGGAAGACGTGCGAGCAATTCATTAAACCTGTTATCGAGCTTTGTTTCGAACGTCTTCTCCATGCCATCTATCTTCTTCATGGCCTCTTCAAATCTGTTTAGCACATCTTGCACCTGTCCACTTATCATTTGCTGAAATTTATCATGCAACTCCTTATTTGTCATGTTCTCCCAGTCAGTCTCGTCGGCTTATGATCCTGCCATGGTTAGCAACAATAGAAACACACAAGAATATGATCCTACAGACTACTAACAAGAGGTGCTGGTGATGTCACAAATCCGTCAAGCAAATCTCAAATTCTTACCAGTTCTTACCCAGCAGCAGGCGGTGATCGGCAACCGTCGTAGTCAAAACTCTCAAAGCTTGGATAGAGCGATTACCAGGAAGAGTCAAACGCATGACGTAGATGTATGTGGAGCTAGGAAGGCTTATAATATAGTAGCAAAAAGGGTCAGCAATAATCAATTCAGAGATGCAAAGTTGAATAAACGCTTAACGACGGTACTGTGCTGGTCCTAGGCTAGACTGTGCTAGAGACGCGAGCCTAGAACACTAACAAAATCACGGCACTGCACGTAAACAATGGAGGAGCACACTCTGAATTTTTTTATTTTTTTTCACTTTTTTTCCTCTTTTTTTTGCTCCGCAACAATTTTTTTCCGAAAAAGTATACAAATGGTCTAAAAACTGCCTAGCCAGAATTTTCCAGACTTAGTTTTTTTGAGTTTGGAACTATTTTTCTTCTACGGGTAGCACGTAATCTCGGGAGTCCTACTCTGTCACGACTCGGAGTATGGCGTGATCTGGAACTCGAAAACAAAGCAACAAATACTGGACTCGGACTAGGACTGGTGGCGGAGATGAATCTGGTGGAACTCGGACTGTGGTGGTATATCTGGACTCGGATTGGTGGTGGAATATGGCGATGGTATATCTGGACTCAGATTGGTGGTGGTATACGGCGATGGTATATGTGGACTCAGATTGGTGGTTCTATATGGCAGCGGCGATGTATATGGTGGGGTGGTGGTATGACGATGGTGCGGCGGCGGCGTGACAACCTGTGAACAGAACTCGAAACTCTAAGGGACTAGACGCTAAGACCAGCAACTCGACACGACGATGCAACCGCAAATTCGACAAAGCAAAACTCTAAAAAGACTATGCAAAGGCTTAGATTGGTTCGGATATGAGGACCTAACCCTATTTTTTTTGGCTTTTTCATGGACTATAGGTATGAAGAACAGACTCGACCTAAACTACGAAAAACTGTAAAATCTCACCGAGCAACCTGGAAATCTGATACCACTTGATAGGGGCAAAGGTGTCCCGTCTTTCGATGAGATAGTGGCTATCGTTTTAGAGGAAGTCGACTTTGACAATCCGACTACGAATGTGCAAGGACGTCGCGCCTTAGCAATCGCTAAACCAACTCCGAGGGGTTATTGACCATGTCGGAGCACGATCAACCTGACCACGAGGGCCTGTTTCCTGCGAGCAAACGAAGAACAAGCAAGAAACTGAGATTGCAATCTAGATATTGCGAATATAAGATGAAAGCTTTATTGATCAAGGTGGGGTTCTGTGACGTTTTGGTCTGGTCGTTGGACACAAACGAAGTACGCGAGGTTGCAGCTACGACGAACTTTTAATCTAAACAAAATCCAAAGTCTAAACGATGCCCTAAGGGCTGTATATATGGAGGAAGAGGGGGGAATTTCGTGGCCCTTGGAGGAGGGGTCTGAAACCAACCCTAACTCTTGTTTCCCCGCACATACGGACTCTAAAAACAGCCTATACTTAAGTATTTCAAAAATACATGGGCCTGGCCCAATAATAAGGTGACGCACCACCTAAAATAGCTTCTAGACAAAATTTATGAAGTGGCATCTTGTATATTTCGTCCAAGGCCTCATGCACTCCTTATGGTGGCTTCAAAGTCCTGAAATCATCACTTGTAACTCCGTTCTGGATCCCCTTGCGCATGCCATCATCTCCACGCTTGAACTTGTTCCAAGGTTCATCTTTCTTGTCCAAGCTAGGCCCTTCATTTGTAAGCAAGACAAATGTATCCAATTTAGGCAGCATCGTATTCTCATGAACATTAGAATCGTTACCAAGAAACGAAAGTACCTGATAATTCAATTGGCATGCACGAGCTCTAGTAATTGGTCCAGTATGTATAGCAGCAGGGGCTGTGGGTGTAACAATGGTATTGATGTCCTCATCAAGATCGCATGTCCACCAACACCGGTGGGTTACGCAAGATCGCTCGTATGGAGAGCAACGCGGCTGCGGCCCCCATAATCCCGGTCGACGGAGACCGTCGTTGAAAACTTCTCAGATACCGAGGTTTCGATGGTTCCTCCCCTTCTCCTGTTCTTCTTGCTTGAAGAACAATTATTTGGGGGAGCTCACCCGGACTGCCTCGGTCCATGATCCAACTTATGTCTTCCTCACCGATCTCTTGACTCAACCTTAGCCCCCTACTCGGGGCACCAGATGTCGGAGTGCGTTCTCTAGACTCCGGGGATCAAAGATACCCTTATTTGTGAGTTCGACCAGGGGCTAAAATGCCTAGTCAATCAACTCCCCAAGGCAGACAGGAAAAAACATGGACACAAGGGATTTTATACAGGTTCAGGCCACCATCTTGGCGTAAAATCCTACGTCCTATTGGTATTTGATAGAATTGATGGAGTACAAGCGCTTGAGTGTTATAAAAGCGGCGGTCAGGGTGAGACCATTATTGGTCGGGATACTAACTAAAGTGCTCAATCACTCATATTTCTCTCCTTTCTCCTACTTTCTCTAACTGTGCTTAAGGGTGGGTGTGATGCAGTGTGTGAACCTATTTTTGCTTGTCCTCGTTTCGACCACGGTCCTCCCCATATATAGGCCTGGGGGTACCACACTTGCTCTGTAAATCAATACAAAAGAATATACAAAATGATAGTCGGTTCAACTAGTCCACTTGCTCCTAACGCACGACAGTAGATGAGCTGACACTGCACTGTGCCAGGTGCTCAAGTGCCTTCCTCGACGTGATGTGCTGCACTGCCCTTCTCCCGCTTTATGTCGTGCTTGCGTTCCGTCTTGTCATACACCCCTTGGGTCATCGTGATGATGACCCTAGACATAGCCCTGTGCCGAGCTATTCCTGGTAGACTGGTCCGGCATTTAGTGCATGGCCGGTGGAGTGCGCTGCAAAGCCAGCTTCTCTGGCCGACGTGTGTCTCGTCTGCTCGGGGGATCAGCCCCCGAGTACGTCATGGCTGACTCCAGGGTCCTCCTGGGATCTTTTGCTACTGTTTTCCTCTGTTTAGGCATGTGTTTTTTACTCTCAAATTATCCTTTGTCACTGTGCCATGTTCCACACTTCAATCACGTCGATTTGTTTCTGGTGGGTGCATGTGCACAACATATTATGCATACCCTGTGATTTAATGTTCCGTCAACCCCTTGACTTGCTTTACAAATTGGCATCTTTCGTGCAGCTAAAACTACTGTCGGGACCAAAGGACAAAAGAAGGGTGGAGCTGCTCGTCCTAAAGGTGCAGGCAAAGTGCACCGAACTTCGACGATTGGGGTGGGAGACACCACCGGCTAGGCGCCGGGTCCCCTTTTGGGCGACTATCATCTCTTTGTCATGCCCTGGGATCAGCTCTGCGTCGTTGTTTATCAGCCTTACTGCTTGTATTCACCTTTTCTTTTGGTTAGACTTTGTCGTAGTCATACTTTTAAGCTTTTCGTCCTTCACGACCGTGTGTAAGATTTTATAAGGGCCTCAGTTTAAGGCCAAACAAGTTCCTTATCTCTAAAAAGAATAGGTGATGAAATTTCAGGTCTGGTTACAACGGCAAGTGCCTCGTCTTAAAACAATAGATGATGAAATTTCAGGTCTGGTTACAGCGGCGAAAAAAATGAGCGGCGACTGCCGCGGATGTATGCGGACACGTCCACACCCATACAATGGGTGAGGGGAGCCGGGTGTAGATGCTCTTAGGCTGTCAAAATACCCACACAATTATTCCGGTTTCCAATTCTAAAAAATAAATAAAAATATTCCGGTTTCCCCTGCCTCCAGTGCCCACCAGAACCGAGTCCGCTCCAATGCCGTTGCCTCCCTCCTACTCCTCATAAATTCCTCCCCCTCCCTGAAACCAAACCCTAGCGCTCCTCAATCGCACATAGCACCCCGGAAATCCGCCCAGCTCGAGCCAGATTTGGCTTTGCGCGGACCAATTCGGGGGGGGTTGTCCCCTTGGGCATGCTCGCTTGATCGCGTCCGGCCCATGGGAATGTCGGGGGCCGCCAGTGGCGGTGCCGGATGCGGACGCGGCGAGTACATGAGGATCCCGGAGGACGTGGACGCTATCAAGGAGGCGGTAAAGGAGGAGGGGGAGTGCCCAAGACTGCTGCGATGCCGCGCGATCCGGTGGTGGGCGAAGGTCGCCGTACTCGGAATCTTCCTCGCCGGCGCCGCCGCGGCCGCCGTCGTTTTCCTGGGCCCACTCGTCATCAAGAAGGTGCGCCCTCTCCGTGTCCTCTCCTTTGGAGGCTTCCTTGCAACGCGTTTCCCCCCACCTAATTTCGTCACGGATGCTAGATCTTTGTTTCTGTCTTGTGTTTTGCTCATGCTGTTTCTGTTGAGTCTTTTCATTTAACGCGATCTATGCTGCAATTTTTTTGCCTATTCTATCTACTCTGTGTTTCCTACTAATTATCGATTTCTTGTTGTTATTTTTTATTTTCCTGCTTGATCCTTGAACTATGTACTACGGCCGTCCCAAATTATAAGAGGTTTTGTTAGGCTATAATTTGGAACCGAGGAAGTACCGTTTTATGCATATATAATTTTCTAATTTATGTTGACCATTACATAAATGAACGCAGTAGTTGTTTGTGTTTTAGCTGGTCGATTTGTCATTTTGTTGTATGAATATGGATATTTAATGGATTTCATCTGGAAACCAGTTTAAATGATTGTTTGGATCAAATTGGAATGTCACTGTTGAATGAACAATATTGGAAATTGTTCTGCTAATACGAAAAAAAAGCCAATGCCTTAATATGTTCGCTCATTTAGTAACCCAATATGTGGTGTCAGCTTGATGCTCTGGGGGTGTAGGTGCCTCCTCTAAATGGTGGACGGGTAGGGACAATCTCATAAGACTATTGGATCCTGATATGTTTGGTAATCAAGATGCCGTACTGTTTATTCCCTGTATCCACTTGCTAGTATTATCTGTGTCTTGCAGGGATATATTTGATGCTTAATTTAATTTTCTCATTGTATTTTTGCATGATTGTGAGGTTGTTTTATTATAGTCTGTTCAAAGATCTCAATTGATAGCGGAATGTAACATTGATACATCTCCTTAGATCAGTTTCGGTCATGGCTTAATTGGTGTGGTTACTATTGCCAGCCATGCTTGTAGTTGGCACGTATAGAGTCCATAAATAGGGTCTTACTGGCCATGCTATGTGTGGCGGCACGCCTCGCATTGCTCGTAGGCAGCTATGTAGTTTCTTATATAATTGATGAATCCTCTTTGTTTGGTTTTACCGATTAGATGATCTTTTTCTTCCATGCATAAGGACAAAGGATGGTTCCTTGACTACTAAATTGTTGGTTTATCTTCGGCAAAAGTTGCCGCCATGACACTTTCTGAGCTAGACGCCGCAATGCCCACAATGCATTTTCTTGTGTATATTTAAAAAGTCTCAACATGCTTGGTTTTAGAGGTATGTATGTATGTATATAATGCATCAAATGAAGTCAGTCTTGTTCAGTTGTTCTCTTTAAGCAACTGCTAAGGGGAAAGGAAATCAGCCATGATGATTGAATATGTCCTAAAATCAGCTGGTAGGAATGATATTCAGGTGAATAACAGGATCATATTCTCTCCATGAGTCAAACAGTGTAAATGATTAATGCAGCATGCTATCAACTTCGAAAATAACTATTTCTCTTAGTCAGGTTCAGATGGTAGAAAATAAAGAAAGCAACAATCTCTTAGGTAGTAACTAATGGAACAGTGGCGTGATTTCATCAACTTACTAACTTGTAGCAACATGGCAACATATATAAGAATAATTACTGAATGGTTTCACTTGGAATATTTAGCATACAGATGGATGATGGCGTAACAATGCGAAAGGGTCTAGAAACCTTAATTTGATTCAGAGGTCAATCTACCATATTCCAATGTTAGAAATAGGACAGAACTATCCAGGAGAATATACTGTGAAAGGCACTGTTATCCCTTTGAAGGAAGAGCATGATGAGATACTACATGGTTATCAAGAGTAGCTTTTCAAATCTCTGCAGACTTTCCTAGTTGACATAAAAAAGCTGGAGAGACTGAATAATACTAACAGCATCTATGCAATCTAGGGTCTGAATCAGAGATCCCTCGTATGTATATAAATAACTAACACATAGGGCATAAGGCAGAGGATATTTTTTCACTCTACCGGGACACACCTCCGTCCTACTCGACTATATTTCTTGAAGTAGTACCTAAAGCTCTAGCTTACCTAAATGATAACGCCCGCACATGTGACGATGACAATTGGTCCAAGCGCCCTAATAACCATTGGATCAAATAGCACGAAGTTTGAAACAAAGCCAGTGCCACATAATCTGTTGCTGTCGTGCGTTCCAAAATCACGTTACACCGAGCGACCCCAACCTTATCCACCTCGCTTCCTCTCTCGTCTTCCTCCCTCCCCATTTATATCTCCTCTCTCAAATCCGGTGTCTCCCAGTGATTCCATGGTGAGGTGATGGCGGTTTGCAAGGCGGAGGTTGGGGGGGCCGCGGCGGAGAGATGAGAGAGGCAGCGTGGAGCTGGGCGGTGCCGCGGCATGAAGTGGAACTCGGCGGCGTCAGCACCTCAGGGAGCTCGATCCGCGCTGCCGGCCATATCGCGGCTCCTTGTATGGCGGAGCTCTAGGCGGCACGCCGCTCTTCCCGTCGCCGCGGAGCTCCAGGAAGCCACGCCGCGCTACCCCGCCGCCGCGCAAGCTCCATGCCCCCGTGCGCACTACCCTAATGGTGCATCCTCCTCGACCTCAATGACGGCATCGGTGGTGCACGAGGTGGAGAGGTGGTGGCCGCACCTCCTCATCCCAGCAGCCGCCTCCATGGCTCCTTCGTGCGGGTATCCAACCGTTGGCGCCATCCGGGTCAGGAGCTCCTTTGCGGGGCGGTGGCGGGCTTGAGAGAGGGGCGCCGTCCGCGTCCTCCGGCGCCGTACGGGACAGCGCACGAGGTGGAGAGGTGGTGGCCGCAACAGCAGCCGCCGCCATGGCTCATTTGTGCGGGGTATCCAGCCGCCGGCGCCGTTCGGGTTAGGAACTCCTCCGCGGGGCGGTGGCGGGCTTCAGGGAGAGGGGCGCCCTCCCCCGATGCTGTCCGGGACCGGAGAGGCGGTGGCCACTGTCGACGAGTTGCTCTGCGGCCTCCACTGACTCACGCTGTGCCCTCCTCCACCTGTTGCCACTGGGTTCGTCCCTTGATCTGAACTTTGAATCAGTTAAGTGACTAATTACAGCAGTGTTTTTCTGATGAATTGCCTAGCTGTGTTGATGATTCATGCGTAGAATGAAATGGTTCAAATTCGCAAGCTCATTGATTTGGTTGAAAACCTAGGAAAATTGTTGCCCTGTGTTGATTGATTATCCATGGCAATTTTGCCAAGTCTTTTTAGGAGAACAACAAATTGTTAGTATTGTTGATTTTGTCATGTTTTCAACATTTTTGCCATGTCCCAACTTTCTTGTCATGGCAAAATTGCCATGCTTTTCTAAGGAGAAATCACGTTGTCATAGGTTGTATGTCCTCTTAGGTCAGGGATCAAGGCAACTCTTTTTTAAGATGTCTTTGCTATGGGTAACCCAAGATTGAGTTTGTCATGGTAAACTTTAAGATCGAGTTTGCCGGAGTTTCAAGAGCTCGGCATGCCATAGTAGTTGGCGAGAATTTTGACCGCCATAGTAATTGTGTGGCAACATTCTGGGAGTAGTTGCCATGGGCATAATTGCTACGAGTAGTTGCGACGGCAAATTTCTGTAGTAGTTGCCATGGGCAGAATTTTCATGAGTAGTTACCATGGCAAATTTTTCTGTAGTAGTTGCCATGGGCAGTATCCGTACAAGTAGTTGCCATGGCAAATTTGTTTGGGACAATGGCAATTTTTTTTATAAGGCAAATTCACTTCATGTCCCACGACAAATTCACCTTATTGCCCATGACAAGTTTCTTTTTTTAAGATAATGTCAAACTTTTTTTACCAAACCATGGCAATTTTTTTTAATGAAGTATGGCAAATTTAGTAAAATGGAATAGATTTGCCATACTACATGGCAATTTTTCCCGATCCACCATGGCAAGTTTTATTTTCTAAGAACCATGGTAAATTGAGTTAAGTGAAATAGATTTGCCATACGACATGGCATGTTTCCCCCTGGCCATGGCAATTCTATTTTTTTTACGAAGCATGCCAAATTTAGTAAATTCGACTAGATTTTGCCATACTTGATGGAATCTTTTCCCCAAACCATGGCAATTTTTTTACAAACCATGGGAAATTTATTTAAATGGATCATGGCAAATTTTTCTGTAGTAGTTGCCATGGGCAGAATCCATGCAAGTAGTTGCCATGGGCAGAATCCATACTAGTTGCCATGGCAAAATAAGAATTTTTGGGACAGTCATTTTTTTTATTATGGTAAAAATGGTTAGTGTATTTTTGCCATGTCACTTGATGTCCCATGGCAAATTCACCTTATGATAATTTTATTATGGCAAGTTTCTTTTTTTTATGATAATGTAAAAAAATTACAACCCATGGCAAATCTAGTTAAATGAATGAATAGATTTGAATAGATTTGCCATACTATATGGCACTTTTCCCCCTAGAACATGGCAATTCTATTTTTACGAAGCATGACAAATGTAGTTAAATGGATTATTTTTCTACTGCTGAGTTCAAATTTGTCATATCACATGCATTTGATTTGCTGGCAATCCCCCCTCCACCATGGCATTTCTATTTCACGAAGCATGGCAGATTTAGTAACATAGAATAGATTTGCCATATTTCATGGCATTTTCCCCCAAACAATGATAATTGTTTTTCTTCAAACGATGGGAAATTTAGTTAAATGGATCGTGGCAAATATGTTGCATTTTTTTGTTATTATGTGTTCAGCAAATGGTATAGTGCATGCAATAGATTTGCCATGCTGATTTTTTACTTTTTTATTTTTTCCATGGCAAACTTACGTTTTTTATTGCCATATCAAATTTACATTCATCGTCGTGGCAATTTTATTTTCACATACACGGAAATTTTCGCCTCCATCGCTCACCACAAATGTACATTTATGTAGCATGGCAAGTTGTATGGCAACTTTGTATGTATGTGAGTTTCTCACTTTTGTTTTTGTCATGCCAAATTGTTTTCACTAACAGTTTGCCATCTCTCCAATTTTTTTGGGATTTTTTTGGTTTGCCACCATGTTCAGGTGCAAATTGCCTTGGTCTTTTTCATTTTCTATTCAAATTGGTTCTTTAATTTTGTAGCATGATAATTTTTACACTAAATTTTTTCATTGTGGGAACTTTTCATTTTTACCACCATGGCAATATCTGGGCTTTATTTAGTCACAGCCAAATCTGGGTTTTTTGGACACATTATATGAATTGGATCAAACTGGGCCTTTTTCTTTTTCATTTTTTAGTCACGGCAAAAGTTTGTGCAGAGAACTATGAGGGGTGTGTGCTGTGCGGGCTGGGGAGCAGCTCGCACTGAATCGTTCGGGCGGGAGGGTCGTGTGGGCAGTTTTAATATGCGCCCACACAGGGTCGTGTGGGCTGTCTCCTGGGTATGCCACACAGGGTGGTGTGGTCGGGTGCCCATTGTGCCACACGTGTGGCAGTTATCGACGTCCCTAGCTTAAAAATTTCAAGAGATGGAAGTAGAAGAGGCAACCTGGACTATACAGAACTCATCAACTATTTTTCACACCATGAAACTAATTTTGCTTCTTAAATATGTGAAACATCAAGCTAGTTACGCATATCCTCTATTGTTAAGGGAGAAGACACTGCTTTATTATAATATATATCCTAAGAAAGCAAATTCTTCAAATCAAACAGCCTGTTACAGAGAAATATGGCAAGGAAAAACATCTTCAAAATAATTAATATCTGGTTTCCAACCTCTTATAATTGACTGTATATACCAACAGAAATTGTGCCTAATTGTACTGGGCACGGGGAAATAACACAAAGGGTGGATGATACAATAGCATCATCGTAATGTAAAGAAATATAACTGGACAGATAGTCTACTTGATATTAACTAGTAATGTGTACGTGCAATGCACGTTGATATTAGGCAAATATTAATTGCACGTGGATATCAAGTAGGATATCATCTTGCATGTTAATTATGTGATTAATTCTAACATTTTTATTTGGTATGATATTAATTGCACGCTAAACATGGTGAGCGCTCGTCATTGGAGCAGTCTAGGTCGTTGGATTGACCTGGGTTGACGGTCAAGATTATTTGGATCTGCCTCTTTGTGTCTTTTTATATTGGTATAGATATGACCTCGAAATGGAAACATAAATCAGTAATAGTACTGTTATATATGAAAATCAACATGAGCTACAATGAAAAGAACATTTCTTTCACTTTCATAAAAATGTCACTAACTGTACTGGGCGTAGGGGAATAACACAATCCATGTTAAGAAAGATACAGTATACTTGATATTAATTGACCTTGAAACAAGGAAAGGGTCATACGGTGCAAACATTATATATATATGAAAAACATCACCAGGAGTCACATGAAACAGATTTGTTAAAAACTGATTTCATGGATTGGATAAATTGTGTAACAATTATGTCCCAAGGTACCATCTCGGCAAAGTAAAATTGATTACCGAAACAATATTTCTAAAGGTACTGAAACTTGGAACCGAAGCTGATTACTGAATCAAACTTCCTGGAGTTGGACCTGAAGCTCAACTGGTGGGGCACTTGAGCACTCAAGATCAAGCCCTACCATCTCGGCAAAGCAAAATTGATTACCGAAACAATATTTCTAAAGGTACTGAAACTTGGAACCGAAGCTGATTACTGAATCAAACTTCCTGGAGTTGGACCTGAAGCTCAACTGGTGGGGGCACTTGAGCACTCAATATCAAGCCTTGCAGGCCCCAAGCCGTGGCTCGACCATGTCCTGTTTGTTACTTGCCAGCGACAGCATGCACGTGAACATCACGGACAACGTTACCCTCCCCGCCGCGGACGAGGGGCTCCTGCGCCTATGCACGGTCAGAAGCGGCGTGCTGCTAGTGCACCCCTACTTCTGGAACGCAGCCAACGCCATGCCGTCGGGGCACACACATGATGGATGACGGATCGGGGGTGATTCATGTGCGCACGCCCTAACACCGAGGTAGACGACCCAAGGATTTGCCCGGCATGCACCGAGGCGACGCTGTGGCTTGTGGCGCTGCCTTGCAAGAGGGTGATGGTGGCCATGGCCAGGGACGACTTCCTGGCAGCCAAGGGGGTTTCAGGGCTTGGGCACACATATGACTGGACGACGACACGCTGGATCTCAGGGGCAGCGGCTTGAAGATGGTCATTGCAGCACGGTGCAAGGATGCCGATGGCAGTGGTGGGGACGTGCGGTACTGTCTTAATTGGGTAAGAAGCAGGCGGTGGTGCGGGAGGAAGTGGCGCAGCGTTGGAACTTCTTATAAGAATGTACATCGGCGAAGCGGCTAGGATTTGACGGGAGTTTTTAGGGAGAGCACCGGATGGGTGGAGAGAAGCGAGAGGATCGAAGAACCGAACCAGATAAATATCAAGCGGTTAGGTGGTGAGAATGCAATAGGCACACACAAATCATACCCCATCAGATCCCCAGAATTACAGGTGTCTCCCCTCGTAAATCAGTCAGATGCT
The DNA here is from genome assembly GCF_018294505.1 of Triticum aestivum. Classification (NCBI taxonomy): domain Eukaryota; kingdom Viridiplantae; phylum Streptophyta; class Magnoliopsida; order Poales; family Poaceae; genus Triticum; species Triticum aestivum. The sequence continues at coordinate 317,582,660 of NC_057797.1, forward strand.
GAAAAAAATCTTTAAAAAGGAGAGAAGGATTCCTACCAGATGTAGGGTCTTGCTTGTACTCTCATACCTGGTTTGAAGTTGGCTGGTGTAATTGCAAAAGGTGATTTGTCTTCGTATTTTCCGACATAATTTTGGTTGTCGTCAACATCATGGAGGAAATGTTTACAACTCTGTCCATCATTTCTAACTACATCAGCTGACCCCTTCCAAAAGTTCATATGATTATTAGGTCAGGACAATGTAAAATGTTGCAAGGATAGAGCACAGAAAGTACAACTATGCCTGCATTTGGATCCTGCTTGCTGGTGTTACCTGAAATAAATTATGTGGGCAAGCCCCCCCACCCCCACCAAGAAGTTCATGATCATAAGGATGCTCAGCTGCCTATTGATGAATTTCTCTGAATCAACCTCAATATTACGAATTCTCATGCAATTGTAGACTGATTAGCATCTCATAGTTATGCTACCTGTACCAATTTCAGTGAATTATCTTGTTGCCCTCTTAAACAGACTGCTTGCACACTTGCATGTGTTTCTGTAGCTGCTTTTGATTCTAAGATATTGTGCTAGTATGCTCTTGGTTTGTTGCTGACATTGTTTTACATGTTTCTGTCCTTCACAGGTGGTTGTGCCGATTATTGACTGGCAATCAAGAACTTTCAGCCGACCAGTTATTCTTCTAATATGTTTTGGTGCAATCGCTTTATTCCCAAGTGTCTTGATACCTTCTTCTCCCTTTATGTGGATTGCGGGGATGACCTTTGGATATGGTTATGGCTTTCTGATAATTACAACAGCGATGAGCATAGGCATGTCATTACCATTTTGTATAGGATCTGCGTTCCATTCCAGAATACATGTGAGGCTCTCAGTCCCATCTTTTTCAGCTATGTTTTATCCAGATAGTACATGAAACCAGTCTGTTCGTGTCTTCATATTTTATGGAAATAATGGTTGATTCGTTGTCATGCAGAGATGGTTGGAAAAATGGCCGAAGAAAGCTGCTTTTGTTAGACTTGCTGGTGAAGGAGATTGGTTCCATCAATTTAGGGCAGTTGCTTTACTTAGGATTTCTCCATTTCCATATATAGTTTTTAACTACGCTTCCGTGGCTACAAATGTCAAATATTGTCCATATATAGCTGGTTCAATGGCGGGAACCATACATGAAACCCTCCTTGCAATTTATAGGTTTGTACCTCTTCCACATTTTGCCTTCTGTAGGTAGTCAGTCAGTATTGGTGTGGTTATTGAATCCATTTGCAAATAGTTCATGAATAACTTGATTGTATCTCACCCAATCTGCTATTTTACGGAATTGGAATGATGATGCGCACCTATACCTTTTGCTAGCATAAATTTCGTTAGACATCCTTTATGAGTTTTTGCCAATGCAAAATCTGCTTTGTGAGTTCAACTTTAGCCATGGAGGGTAGAAATTTTGTCGGCACCTTTCTTCATTTCTAATCTTCTATGCGATCAATCTAGTTCTAGTGCTTCAGGCAGCACATCCCTCCGACGTACAAATCCAAATTTTCCACCTGGGCTCTTGGTTTACAGTGTGTGTGTGTGTGTGTGTGTGTGGGGGAGGGGGGTTTGTAAGATTCATAGTTGGATGCAGTATGAGAAATAATGCACTTGCTAGCTCCTGTCCTTGGTGAAAAATAAGATGGTCTTGCAGGAATTATATCTAGCTGTTTGAGGATTATGTATCTTATTCTATACATGTAAACATATATGCCTGGTTTAATTATCTTTCTGTGGTATGGGTATTAATTTTGTCGATATTTGTTGTGAACAGTGGGAAGCTCGTTCAAAGCTTGGCTGCGGCGACTAGCCAAGGATCTTTCTTGTCAGTGGATCAGATCATCTACAACGGAATTGGCTTTACGGTTGCTGCAGTTTCCACTGCTGCAATAACTATTTATGCGAAGAAGGCGCTCCAAAAATTGCAAGCCGAGGATGAGCTATGTTGATATCCTTGCTACGGATCAAATCTTGATGCTAGGTCCCCTCCAGGTGTAAACTACAAACGGGCACTACTAATCTGGTTTCAATCGTCAACAACCTGCAACAATTGTAAAGAAAATAGAGATCCAGAATCACTACCCTTCTCTCTTCTTTTGGTTTTGTTTTAAGTAGAGAGAGAATTGCCAAAATTAAGAACTAAAATCAATGTACGAACCGGGGCCTGTGCAATGTATATTTCAAGCTGCTTAAGGTGAAATTATCTTTGTTTTGTTTATTGATGAAGAAAATACGAGCACCATTTTTACCATCTGTGATGCACACAGTTTGCCTTTCAGTTCAACTTTGTTATTAGAACCGAAATGCACACGGAGTGAATAATAGTTGGATATTTTTTCCAATAAAGGGTGGATTTTATTAACTTGTAATGTTGTATCAAGAGAATACAATCATCAAGAATACATATCCGACCTTTGTACAACTAAGATGCACATAGTTAACATGAACATATACGCAAAAAATGAAAAAAGGCTAATACACAGAAGGAGGAAAAAAAGCGACCTCCAAAAGCCCCGCCGAAGCAGCTCAAGCATGCATAGCCTCGCCGAAGTAGCTCAAGCTTGCATCAGTAACCAACACCATCAACACTGACCCCCATCAATTTTAGCACCCGCACAGTGGGAAAAGTGCTTCAACAACCCCACCGATTAGAGCATGGTTAATAATACAACCAACAATCGATTATAATGAGTTGTCATATCATATAAAGCCAATCTAATGGCTAGCATATACAATAGTAAGTTTTAGATGTATTTTATTAATAGTTGGTCCACCTTACAATCTCACAAAGCATCTTGGGTCTCGTGCTGCAGCTGGCTACTCACAAAGAGCCCGCTTCTCTTCTCTCTCATCTTCTCTCTCTTCCAACTAAGTAAGGATATAATATTTTAGTTCTTATAGCCTGCTTATGTCACCTTATTGTAGTTGCTCTTACAACACCCGAACTGTAGGAAAAGTGCTTCAATAACGACACCCTCAAAACGACGCACAAGCGCTATCGTCGCAAGATCCAACATGATCTCTCGCAAGATCCAACATGATCTTGGGTTCATCCGGAAGAAATCCGAGCAAACTCAAGACAATGCCTCCAACAAGGTTATGTTGTAGAACACCACCATTGCCAGGTAGAACCAGTGCAGTCAGACCTAGAGTTTTCACTCCAGAGCTCGAGACCCTGCGCTCAGTAGCACCACCAAACTTTAGTCACCATGTACTGTCGCCCCACTATCAAGGCACGAGTCACCATTGCAAGCAAGATTGCCATGCTTCGACAGTCATACACGCTCACAACCCTGACATGGGCATCACGCAAAATGGGCAGACAATGTATACGAGGAGCATGTCAGGACACGCCCACTGGCATCAACAAGGTCACCGATGCCGCCAAGAGCCCAGTCAAGGGGTCATTTGGTAGCCTAAAGTCCTCGATAGTGATTGTACGCAGGCTACAGACAAACGCCGGGTTGGGTCGGGTTTCGGGCCGGGCTTGTAAAAGCCTGACCTTCCTTTCTCAAGCCCGATCATGGCCCAAAGCCCGAAAGCCTGGCCCGAATGTTGTTTTCTAGTGTACACACATGCAAGCCAGACCCGAAGCCTGAAAGCCCGGTCCAAAATATAGAAAAGGAGAAGCCCGAGCCTGGCCCAAACTATCTTACGGGCTGCAAAACAAGGTCCGAGTCCGGCCCGAACAACGAGCCCGACCCGACCCGGATTTTGGGCTGGGTTGTCCATGCCTGAGTCTAAGAGAAAGACCATCGGTATCGCCAAGAACCCACGTAGGGCCATCCGACAACCTTGCTCTATCTTCATAGGAGCCATTCGACGACGGCTTAGGATCATATGTCGAGCATGCATGCATGTAGAACTGGCACGGAGGCCTCTGAGGGCATGAGCAACCATCGTCCATCGCCTGTGCTACGCTCACATCATCCAACCACTGCCACACACTCCGGTCCGCCGCCACCATGCACGTAACCAAGCAACCATGTGCCACACCTATGCCGATCCACCACGGCCGCCCACCTTGTATCCGTCGTTGAACGTGGTATGCTCGCCACCATTGCAAGCTGGACCAGACTAGATCTCTTCGTCGTCTACTAGTAGCCAATGTACATGATCGTGAACGCTGCCGCCACCCACCTCGAATGCGATCAAACGACACCTCCATTGTTACAAGCCAAGTTAGATGGCCGAAAGCCTTCTTATTTGAGGGAGAGGAGTTGCAGAGGGCCGGATATGGACGACAACAACACCAGACGGGTTCATCCACTAGCAGCAAAAGCCGACACTGTACGTTGCCTAGGAGCCATTGCCACCGGCCACCACCAGGAGAATGCGCCACACTGCCCCGCCTGCCGCCGAAGGGAGAAGCATGCCGCTCTCAATGCATGAATGCAACCAAGGAGCCACGAGTAAACACCTCGAAAACTTGGCTTGCAGATCCATACCAGAGCTATCGTGCCCCGTGACTAGATCACGCATCGCCACCGCCCACTGTCGTGGAGCACCAACAGTTACCACGGGAGGGGGGGCGAGCCGAGGCGCCCCAGTTAATTTAGAGCAAGGCCCGGTGTTAACCAAATGTTGTATTCCATGTACCATGTCAATTTTGCAGTACTCCGCGTGCCTAGCCATGGAGAAACAAATAGGTGCAACTTACAATTACCCGTTATATTGAATACTGCACAATAACTAAAGCGATAACTATTTTTGTATTCAAGTCGCATTGTAACTTGACCAAAATGGTATATACATAGTAAAAACTTAATCATGTACATTATTTGCTATTCCTCCCGTTGTCACCTATAGTGTTCGAAGACTATGCAACAACGAGTTAGTTTTTTCTACCAAACACTTTAGTAAGTTACCTGCACTTAATTTTTGTAGAGGAGATGCTTTTTTTATCAAAAACCACATAATTACTGCATAACCATAGCGACCAACAAGTGGCAGCCGCCCCTAACAGGGCTTGTCATTTTAGGTCACACACGGATATGGAACTGTCATTTTGGAGAAGAACTGTCATTTTCAGCCTCTTGTGCAAAAGCTCGGGCGGCTTAAGTTCATGTGCACGGATATGGGCAATCTCATGGACATACTTACCAGATATTCTGATTCTGACGGTACGAAGGATCCTAGTTCTAACGATGATAAATCTGGCAAGGTCAAGAAAAACAGCGGTGGCAAGGGTCAGCAGTAGAATGCACCGACGCGCAATGTTATTTTAGTAACCATGGTAATGGTGGAAAACACAGACACCTGAATGGCGGGTCAGACTCGGTAGCTAGAGGGTATAAAAACCAGCGTCACAATGGCAAGCAGCCGTATAACAGAGGAAAGCCCAAGAATTATGAGGAAGCCCTTAATGCGCCGTGTCCAAAGCATAATTATCCTAACAAGTCGTCTTCCCATGCTTGGAAGGATTGTTATATTATGCAGGAGTACAGGAACCAGTTGTTTCGACAACATCATGGCAACGACAATGGGCCGCTAGACGGGTCAGGTTCAGGAAATTTCCAGGGAGCTGGCTTTGGTGGCGGCGGCTCAAATTCTGGCTATCTGGGCCACGGTAACCATGGTGGACATAATCAGTAGTCTGGTCAAGGTAACCTGCAGTAGAATAACAAGTCAGGATATCAGAGTAATCCTAAGCAGCTCAATAGTGGCCAGTACCATGTCTTCACTACGAGCACTTGCATGCGTGACCAGAAGGTTCATAAACGGACAGTCAATGCGGTTGAGCCCGCGGTGCCGCAATATTTGAGGTGGTATGAGCACACGATCACTTGGAGCCGGGCAGATCAGCCGCCCTAGGTTGACGATCCAGGTCATCTGGCTTTGGTCATAGTGTTGGGGAACGTAGTCATTTCAAAATTTTCCTACGCACATGCAAGATCATGGTGATGGCATAGCAACGAGAGGGGAGAGTGTTCGTCCACGTACCCTCGTAGACCGTAAGCGGAAGCGTTATGACAACGCGGTTGATGTAGTCGTACGTCTTCACGATCCGACCGATCCAAGCACCGAACGTACGGCACCTCTGAGTTCAGCACACGTTCAGCTCGATGACGATCCCCGGGCTCCGATCCAGCAAAGCTTCGGGGATGAGTTCCGTCAGCACGACGGCGTGGTGACGATGATGGTGTTCTACCGGCGCAGGGCTTCGCCTAAACTCCGCGACGATATGACCGAGGTGGAATATGGTGGAGGGGGGCACCGCACACGGCTAAGGAACGATCCGTAGATCAACTTGTGTCTTTGGGGTGCCCCCTGCCCCCGTATATAAAGGAGCAAGGGGAGAGGGGCCGGCCGGCCTAGGAGGGGCGCGCCAAGGGGAGTCCTACTCCCACCGGGAGTAGGACTCCCTCCTTCCTTGTTGGAGTAGGAGAAGGGGGAAAGAGGGGGAGAGGAGGAAGGAAAGAGGGGCTACACCCCTTGTCCAATTCGGACCAGAGGGGGGCTGCGCGCCTCCTTCCTTTCGGCCTCTCTCCTCAATTCCCGTATGGCCCAATAAGGCCCATATACTCCCCGGCGAATTCCCGTAACTCTCCGGTACTCCGAAAAATACCCGAATCACTCGGAACCTTTCCGAATTCCGAATATAGTCGTCCAATATATCGATCTTTACGTCTCGACCATTTCGAGACTCCTCGTCAAGTCCCCGATCTCATCCGGGACTCCGAACTCCTTCGGTACATCAAAACTCATAAACTCATAATATAACTGTCATCGAAACCTTAAGCGTGCGGACCCTACGGGTTCGAGAACAATATAGACATGACCTAGAACTATTCTCGGTCAATAACCAATAGCGGAACCTGGATGCTCATATTGGCTCCCACATATTCTACGAAGATCTTTATCGGTCAAACCGCATAACAACATACGTTGTTCCCTTTGTCATCGGTATGTTACTTTCCCGAGATTCGATCATCGGTATCCAATACCTAGTTCAATCTCGTTACCGGCAAGTCTCTTTACTCGTTACGTAATGCATCATCCCGCAACTAACTCATTAGTCACATTGCTTGCAAGGCTTATAGTGATGTGCATTACCGAGAGGGCCCAGAGATACCTCTCCGACAATCGGAGTGACAAAACCTAATCTCGAAATACGCCAACCCAACATGTACCTTTGGAGACACCTGTAGTACTCCTTTATAATCACCCAGTTACGTTGTGACGTTTGGTAGCACCCAAAGTGTTCCTCCGGTAAACGGGAGTTGCATAATCTCATAGTTACAGGAACATGTATAAGTCATGAAGAAAGCAATAGCAACATACTAAACGATCAAGTGCTAGGCTAACGGAATGGGTCATGTCAATCACATCATTCTCCTAATGATGCGATCCCATTAATCAAATGACAACACATGTCTATGGTTAGGAAACATAACCATCTTTGATTAATGAGCTAGTCAAGTAGAGGCATACTAGTGACTATATGTTTGTCTATGTATTCACACATGTATTATGTTTCCGGTTAATACAATTCTAGCATGAATAATAAACATTTATCATGAAATAAGGAAATAAATAATAACTTTATTATTGCCTCTAGGGCATATTTCCTTCAGTCTCCCACTTGCACTAGAGTCAATAATCTAGTTCACATCGCTATGTGATTTAACATCAATATTCACATCTGCATGTGATTAATACCCATAGTTCACATCATCATGTGATCAACACACAAAGGGTTTACTAGAGTCAATAATCTAGTTCACAATGCTATGTGATTAACACCCAAAAGAGTACTAAGGTATGATCATGTTTTGCTCGTGAGAGAAGCTTAGTCAACGGGTCTGTCATATTCAGAGCCGTATGTATTTCGCAAATATTCTATGTCCACAATTCTTTGCACGGAGCTACTCTAGCTAATTGCTCTCACTTTCAATATGTATCCAGATTGAGACTTAGAGTCATCTGGATTGGTGAAAAAGCTTGCATCGTTGTAACTTTTACAACGGGCTGTTTTATCACCTCCATAATCGAGAAACATCTCCTTAGTCCTCACTAAGGATATTCTTGACCCATGTCCAGTGATCTACTTATTAGATCAAAATTGTATTCCTTTGCCAAACACAGAGCAAGGTATACAATAGGTCTGGTTCACAGCATAGCATACTTTATAGAACCTATGATTGAGGCATAGAGAATGACTTTTCATTCTCTTTCTATTTTCTGCAATGGTCGGGTCTTGAGTCTTACTCAACTTCACACCTTGTAACACAGGCAAGAACTCCTTCTTTGACTATTCCATTTTGAACTATTTCAAAAATTTATCAAGGTATGTACTCATTGAAAAATCTTATCAAGAGTCTTGATCTATCTATACAGATCTTGATGCTCAATGTGTAAGCAGCTTTACCGAGGTCTTGCTTTGGAAAAACTCTTATTCAAGTATCCTTTCATGCTATCCAGAATTTCCATATCATTTCCAATTAACAATATGTCATCCACATATAATATTAGAAATGCTACAGAGCTCCCACTCACTTTCTTGTAAATACAGGCTTCTTCAAAAGTCTATATAAAACCATATGCTTTGATCAACTCATCAAAGCGTATATTCCAACTCCGAGATGCTTGCACCAGTCCATAGATGGATCGCTGGAGCTTGCACAATTTGTTAGCACCTTTAGGATTGACAAAACCTTCTGGTTGCATCATATACAACTCTTCTTTAAGAAAACCATTAAGGAATGTAGTTTCGACATCCATTTGCCAGATTTCATAAAACATGGCAATTGCTAACATGATTCGGACAGACTTAAGCATCGCTACATTTGAGAAAATCTCATTGTAGTCAACACCTTGAACTTGTCGAAAACCTTTTTGCGACAAGTCGAGCTTTGTACATAGTAACACTACTATTAGCGTCTGTCTTCCTCTTGAAGATCCATTCATTTAACATGGCTTGCTGATCATCGAGCAAGTCAATCAAAGTCCATACTTTGTTCTCATACATGGATCATATCTCAGATTTTATGGCCTCTAGCCATTTTGCGGAATCTGGGCTCATCATTGCTTCCTCATAGTTCGTAGGTTCATCATGGTCAAGTAACATGACTTCCAGAACAGGATTACCGTACCACTCTGGTGCGGATCTTACTCTGGAAGACCTACGAGGTTCTGTAGTAACTTAATTTGAAGTTTCATGATCATCATCATTAACTTCCTCACTAATTGGTGTAGTAGTCACAGGAACAAATTTCTGTGATGAACTACTTTCCAATAAAGGAGCAGGTACAGTTACCTCATCAAGTTCTACTTTCCTCCCACTCACTTCTTTCGAGAGAAACTCTTCTCTAGAAAGGATCCATCTTAGCAACGAATAACTTGCCTTCGGATCTGTGATAGAAGGTGTACCCAACAGTTACCTTTGGGTATTCTATGAAGACGCACTTCTCCGATTTGGGTTCGAGCTTATCAAGTTGAAAACCTTTTTCATATAAGCATCGCAACTCCAAGCTTTAAGAAACGACATCTTAGGTTTACTGCTAAACCATAGTTCATAAGGCGTCGTCTCAACGGATTTTGATGGTGCCCAATTTAAAGTGAATGCAGCTGTCTCTAATGCATAACCCCAAAACGATAGTGGTAAATCGGTAAGAGACATCATAGATCGCACCATATCCAATAAAGTGCGGTTACGACGTTCGGACACACCATAACGTTGTGGTGTTCCAGGTGGCGTGAGCTGTGAAACTATTTCACATTGTTTTAATTGAAGACCAAACTCGTAACTCAAATACTCGTCTCCGCGATCAGATCGCAGAAACTTTATTTTCTTGTTACGATGATTTTTCCACTTCACTCTGAAATTCTTTGAACCTTTCAACTATTTCAGACTTATGTTTCATCAAGTAGATATACCCATATCTGCTCAAATCATCTTGTGAAGGTCAGAAAATAACGATACTTGCCACGAGCATCAACACTCATTAGATCACATACATCGATATGTATTATTTCCAACAAGTCAGTAGCTCGTTCCACTGTTCCGAAGAACGGAGTTTTAGTCATCTTGCCCAAAAGGCACGGTTCGCAAGTATCAAATGATTCATAACCAAGTGATTCCGAAAATCCATATTTATGGAGTTTCTTCATGCGCTTTACACCGATATGACCCAAACGGCAGTGCCACAAATAAGTTGCACTATCATTATTAACTTTGCATCTTTTGGCATCAATATTATGAATATGTGTATCACTACGATCGAGATCCAACAAACTATTTTCATTGGGTGTATGACCATCAAAGGTTTTATTCATTTAAACAGAACAACAATTATTCTCTGATTTTAAATGAATAACCGTATTGCAACAAACATGATCAAATCATATTCATGCTCAACGCAAACACCAAATAACATTTATTTAGGTTCAACACTAATCCCGAAAGTATAGGGAGTGTGCGATGATGATCATATCAATCTTGGAACCACTTCCAACATACATCGCCACTTCACCTTCAACTAGTTTATGTTTATTCTGTAACTCCTGTTTCGAGTTACTAATCTTAGCAACTGAACAAGTATCAAATACTCAGGGGTTACTATAAACACTAGTAAGGTACACATCAATAACATGTATATCAAATATACCCTTGTTCACTTTGCCATCCTTCTTATCCACCAAATATTCAAGGCATTTCCGCTTCTAGTGACCATTTCCTTTGCAGTATAATCACTCAGTTTCAGGCTTTGGTCCAGCTTTGGGCTTCTTCGCGGGAGTGACAACTTGCTTGCCATTCTGCTTGATGTTCCCTTTCTTTCCCTTTGCCCTTTTCTTGAAACTAGTGGTCTTGTCAATCATCAACACTTGATGCTCTTTCTTGATTTCTACCTTCGTTGATTTCAACATCACGAAGAGCTTGGGAATCACTTTCGTCATCCCTTGCATATTATAGTTCATCACGAAGTTCTACTAACTTGGTGATGGTGACTAGAGAATTCTGTCAATCACTATTTTATCTGGAAGATTAACTCCCACTTGATTCAAGCGATTGTAGTACCCAGACAATCTGAGCACATGCTCACTAGTTGAGCGATTCTCCTCCATCTTTTAGCTATAGAACTTGTTGGAGACTTCATATCTCTCAACTCGGGTATTTGCTTGAAATATTAACTTCAATTCCTGGAACATCTCATATGGTCCATGACGTTCAAAACGTCTTTGAAGTCCCGATTCTAAGCCGTTAAGCATGGTGCACAAAACTATCAGGTAGTCATCATATTGAGCTAGCCAAACGTTCATAACGTCTGCATTTGCTCCTGCAATAGGTCTGTCACCTAGCGGTGCATCAAGGACATAATTTTTCTGTGCAGCAATGAGGATAAACCTCAGATCACGGATCCAATCCGCATCATTGCTACTAACATCTTTCAACACAATTTTCTCTAGGAACATATCAAAATAAACATATGAAAGCAACAACGCAAGCTATTGATCTACAACATAATTTGCAAAATACTACCAGGACTAAGTTCATGATAAATTAAAGTTCAATTAATCATATTACTAAAGAACTCCCACTAAGATAGACATCTCTCTAGTCATCTAAGTGATTACGTGATCCAAATCAACTAAACCATGTCCGATCATCACGTGAGATGGAGTAGTTTCAATGGTGAACATCACTATGTTGATCATATCTACTATATGATTCACGTTCGACCTTTCGGTCTCCGTGTTCCGAGGCCATATCTGTATATGCTAGGCTCGTCAAGTTTAACCTGAGTATTCTGTGTGTGCAACTGTTTTGCACCCGTTGTATTTGAACATAGAGCCTATCACACCCGATCATCACGTGGTGTCTCAGCACGAAGAACTTTCGCAACAGTGCATACTCAGGGAGAACACTTCTTGATAATTATTAGTGAGAGATCATCTTAAAATGCTACCGTCAATCAAAGCAAGATAAGATGCATAAAGGATAAACATCACATGCAATCAATATAAGTGATATGATATGGCCATCATCATCTTGTGCTTGTGATCTCCATCTTCGAAGCACCGTCGTGATCACCATCGTCACCGGCGTGACACCTTGATCTCCATCGTAGCATCGTTGTCGTTACGCCATCTATTGCTTCTATGACTATTGCTACCGCTTAGTGATAAAGTAAAGCAATTACAGGGCGTTTGCATTTCATACAATAAAGCGACAACCATATGGCTCCTGCCAGTTGCCGATAACTTCGGTTACAAAACATGATCATCTCATACAATAAAATATAGCATCACGTCTTGACCATATCACATCACAACATGCCCTGCAAAAACAAGTTAGACGTCCTCTACTTTGTTGTTGCAATTTTTACGTGGCTGCTACGGGCTTAGCAAGAACCGTTCTTACCTACGCATCAAAACCACAACGATAGTTTGTCAAGTTGGTGCTGTTTTAACCTTCGCAAGGACCGGGCGTAGCCACACTCGGTTCAACTAAAGTGAGAGAGACAGACACCCGCCGGTCACCTTTAAGCAACGAGTGCTCGTGGCGGTGAAACCAGTCTCGCGTAAGCGTACGCGTAATGTCGGTCCGGGCCGCTTCATCTCACAATGCCGCTGAACCAAAGTATGACATGCTGGTAAGCAGTATGACTTATATCGCCCACAACTCACTTGTGTTCTACTCGTGCATATAACATCAACGCATAAAACCTAGGCTCGGATGCCACTGTTGGGGAACGTAGTAATTTCAAAATTTTCCTACGCACACGCAAGATCATGGTGATGGCATAGCAACGAGAGGGGAGAGTGTTCGTCCACGTACCCTCGTAGACCGTAAGCGGAAGCGTTATGACAACGCGGTTGATGTAGTCGTACGTCTTCACGATCCGACCGATCCAAGCACCGAACGTACGGCACCTCCGAGTTCAGCACACGTTCAGCTCGATGACGATCCCCGGGCTCCGATCCAGCAAAGCTTTGGGGATGAGTTCCGTCAGCACGACGGCGTGGTGACGATGATGGTGTTCTACCGGCGCAGGGCTTCGCCTAAACTCCGCGACGATATGACCGAGGTGGAATATGGTGGAGGGGGGCACCGCACACGGCTAAGGAACGATCCGTAGATCAACTTGTGTCTTTGGGGTGCCCCCTGCCCCCGTATATAAAGGAGCAAGGGGAGAGGGGCCGGCCGGCCTAGGAGGGGCGCGCCAAGGGGAGTCCTACTCCCACCGGGAGTAGGACTCCCTCCTTCATTGTTGGAGTAGGAGAAGGGGGAAAGAGGGGGAGAGGAGGAAGGAAAGAGGGGCTACACCCCTTGTCCAATTCGGACCAGAGGGGGGCTGCGCGCCTCCTTCCTTTCGGCCTCTCTCCTCAATTCCCGTATGGCCCAATAAGGCCCATATACTCCCCGGCGAATTCCCGTAACTCTCCGGTACTCTGAAAAATACCCGAATCACTCGGAACCTTTCCGAACTCCGAATATAGTCGTCCAATATATCGATCTTTACGTCTCGACCATTTCGAGACTCCTCGTCAAGTCCCCGATCTCATCCGGGACTCCGAACTCCTTCGGTACATCAAAACTCATAAACTCATAATATAACTGTCATCGAAACCTTAAGCGTGCGGACCCTACGGGTTCGAGAACAATGTAGACATGACCTAGAACTATTCTCGGTCAATAATCAATAGCGGAACCTGGATGCTCATATTGGCTCCCACATATTCTACGAAGATCTTTATCGGTCAAACCGCATAACAACATACGTTGTTCCCTTTGTCATCGGTATGTTACTTGCCCGAGATTCGATCGTCGGTATCTAATACCTAGTTCAATCTCGTTACCGGCAAGTCTCTTTACTCGTTACGTAATGCATCATCCCGCAACTAACTCATTAGTCACATTGCTTGCAAGGCTTATAGTGATGTGCATTACCGAGAGGGCCCAGAGATACCTCTCCGACAATCGGAGTGACAATAACCTAATCTCGAAATACGCCAACCCAACATGTACCTTTGGAGACACCTGTAGTACTCCTTTATAATCACCCAGTTATGTTGTGACATTTGGTAGCACCCAAAGTGTTCCTCCGGTAAACGGGAGTTGCATAATCTCATAGTTACAGGAACATGTATAAGTCATGAAGAAAGCAATAGCAACATACTAAACGATCAAGTGCTAGGCTAACGGAATGGGTCATGTCAATCACATCATTCTCCTAATGATGCGATCCCATTAATCAAATGACAACACATGTCTATGGTTAGGAAACATAACCATCTTTGATTAATGAGCTAGTCAAGTAGAGGCATACTAGTGACTATATGTTTGTCTATGTATTCACACATGTATTATGTTTCCGGTTAATACAATTCTAGCATGAATAATAAACATTTATCATGAAATAAGGAAATAAATAATAACTTTATTATTGCCTCTAGGGCATATTTCCTTCACATAGCCCCTCAAGTGGGCGGTTACAAGTTCACAAAGGTACTTATGGATGGTGGAAGCAACATCAACATATTGTACTATGACACCTTTTGATAGAGGCGGGGTGTCCCGATCTTTTGATGAGATGATACCTATCGATTTGGTGACTTTCATGATCCAACTACAAGCGTGCATGACGTTGCGCCTTAGCAATCCCTAAACCAATCTTTGGGAGGTTACTGACGATGCCGAGAACACGGTCAGCCTAACCACGAAGGTATATTCCTGCAAGTAATCGAAGAACAATCAAGAATATGATAAAAACAATCTGAATATTGCAAATATAGATGGAGTATTGATAAAAGTGGGGATCCGAAAGCGGTCTTGGCTTGGTCGTTGGACACAAACAAAGTACACGAAGTTGCAATGGCTAACTTTTAGCTAAACAAATCCAAAAGAAAAAGCTACTAGATTGATCTACTTATATAGGAGCAAGGGGTGGCGGCCAAGGAGGTGGGAGGACGTCCCAAGGTAGCCTAAAACTAACCCTAGGTCGTACAGAGCCCATGGGCCCAAGTGGAGGTGATGCAACACCTTTGGACTTGTAATTTGACTCGGGTTCTGCTGCAGCGTGAGATTGTTTCGTCAATATCTCAACGCCCGGACGAATTTGAAGGTGAATCCAATTGGGTTGGAAAGAGCAAAAAATCTACTTTCCAACAAAAAAAAGAATCACCCAATTCGGAGTTCGATGAAAGATTTCTTGGCATTTTGAGTTAGGTATGTTTGTGCAGTCCGAATCTGAGTCCAGAACGTGAGAGACTTGGACTCTATCTTCTATTGGCCCAAAAGTGATGTGAGAGGACTTTTTGAACAACACCTAAACTTATTTTTTACCTTATCTTCATATGGATTGTACAAATGTCCCATACACCTGCAATTAGACATGACACAAAAGTTTGTGAAGTTTTTTTTGTCCTGGATAACATAAATAAATTATTGCATAGTTTCCATTATAAACCACCTGACAAATATACATCTTTGCAATATTTTTTGTCGTATCCAAGGTAGTCATGTCCTCATTATCCTCCCCTTCTTGAAAACAAAGCCGTCCTCGGCGTTGCTTAATCTGAAATGTGGCTAACAAAAGAGACAAGGTGTACATGTTGTATATGTATATGTCATCCATTTTTTACTTTCCTTGTGTTTTGCACATATGAGACATGTATACATGAGTAAGTTTTATAGTTCATAAAATATAAAGCCAAAATATTATCACAAGAAGTAGAAGGCATGAAAATATTGCAACTCAGTTTGCACATATAAGTGAAGCTCTTATTCATATTAAAAGATTGACAATGTTCATCATTAAACCATCCCAACATTGGTTAATAAATCTTACGTGCATCAAATTGACATGCTACAGTTAATTCAACATTTGACACGGAATCATCACCAAGATTAGATGTCATATCAAAATGATTAAACATTGATTCTTTTGCATTAACAGTTAATTCAACAGGTGCACTCAAATTGTTGGTATTTCAACTGTTTGATCACATGACGCATTCATGACAGTAACACGATTCTCTAAAATAGGTGGTGTGCTCAAATCAATAGGTAACTCAACACATGATGTATTCAAGTTAACTAGGCATGCATCATTGTCATGTGGAGCTATATCTACCATTACTGTTACCTTGTCGCAAAGACATCGCTGATGTAGGTACAAACGATGGCATACATACCATATACTTGATATGATGTCGCGCGCACAATCTGAGGTGTGGTTTCTCTAGTAGGTGCAATGGTTGAGAAACAAACCGGTGGTGGTGAACATGAACTAGAATAGTAGTTGTTGTAGTCACCCAATGCATCCTCCTGTATCTGTCTCTCAAAGGTACAAGCACGCACATACATACTAGTAATGCAACAAGGAATATACTGAAATCTTGCACGAATATCATGGCTCAAACCACCAAAAAATCTATTCATTGTATCATCCTCATATTCTTCTATGTCACAATGGTGTTGATAGAGGCAAAGGTGTCCCATCTTTCGATGAGATGATGATTATCATTTTCGAGGGAGTAGAATTTTACGATCCAACTACGAACATGCGAGGACGTCGCGCCTTAGCAATCGCTAAACCAACTCCGAAGGTTAATGCCTACGCCGAAGCACGATCAACCTGACCACGAGGGTCTATTTCCTGCATGCAAACGACGAACAAGCAATAAATTTAGATTGCAATCTGGATATTGCGAATATAAGATGAAAGCTTTATTGATCAAGGTGGGGTTCTATAACGTGTTGGTCTGGTCGTTGAACTCAAACAAAGTACACAAAGTTGCAGCTATGGCGAACTTTAATCTAAACAAAACCCAAAGTCTAAACGGTGCCCTAAGGGCTGTATATATGGAGAAAGAGGGGGCGGGGGATTTCGTGGCCCTTGGAGGAGTGGTCTAAAACCAAGCCTAACTCTTGTTTCCCCACACATACAGACTCTAAAAACAGCCTATACTCAAGTATTTCAAAATTACATGGGCCTGGCCCAATAATAAGGTGACGCAAGACCTATAATAGCTTCTGGACGAAATTTATGAAGTGACATCTTGTATATTTAGTCCAAGGCTTCATGCACTCATTATGGTGACTTCAAAGCCCTGAAATCATAACTTGTAACTCCGTTCTTGTTACCCTTTCGCATGCCATCATCTCCATGCTTGATCTTTCTCCAATGTTCATCCTTCTTGTCCAAGCTATGCCCTTCATTTGTAAGCAAGACAAATGTATCCAATTTAGGCAGCATCATATTCTCATAAACATTAGAATCATTACCAAGAAATGAAAGTACCTGGTAATTTAATTGCTATGCGCGAGCTCTAGTAATTGGTCCAGTATGTATAGTAGAAGGGGCCGTGGGTGTAACAATGGTATTGATGTCCTCATCAGATGCATATAAGATTTGAACTTTTGGCAGTAAGCATGAACAATATTACTGCCTTGTTTTAATTGTTCCAATTTGCGAAGCAATTCATGACGATAGTAAGGGGAAAAAATTGTTGTCTTATTACAACTTTCAAATCTTTCTAAGTTGTCAGTTGGCTATCAATGTTTTTCTTACAATGTACATTCCACCAAATAGAAGAAAAACCAGTAAATGCTCCAGTGGAAACTCGTACTCTCTCAAGTTTAGAAAAATCATGCTGACTAAAACCTTGTTCTGCTTCAAGCTCTCAAGCCAGATAAATAGCAGGATTAAATCTACCCTCAAACAACGGTAAAGAGATAACCTGACCATATGCTTGTGTGTGTTGTCTCGCCTCTCGTGATGGTGAAGATGTATCCGTCGTTCAAGGATTATTGTCTCCAGAACCTGTCATGATTAGTAGAAACAAGAATTTTTTTTCGAGAATAATGTTCCTATGAACTACTAGGATGTGGTGGTAAAGCGCTCACAGTAAAGCAAATATCAATATCTTACAAGTTCTTACCATGCAACAGGTGGCGACAGGCAACCAACAGTGTCAAATAACTCCGAAGATTGAGTAAAGCGATTGCCAGGGGAACGTGCGTATACACGGTGTAGAAATATGTGGAGCTTGGAAGGCTTAAATATTTGGTAGCAAAAGATTAGCAATAATCAATTCAAAGATGCAATGTTGAATAAACGCTCAACGACGGTACTGTGCTGGTCCTAGGCAAGACCGGACTACAGAAGCTAGCCTAGAACACTAATGAGGTCATGTCGTAGCACAACTAGCATCAATAAAGGATATGAAGTAGCTCTGGAAAACAAGATATAAGTGAATATCACAATGGCAGTAAAGATAATGATGAGAAACAACTGCCAAACAGGATATACCAACAACTCTCTCTCCAACTTTGCTCTGGAAAAGTTTGTGCCAATTTTCTGATAATTTTTCTACAGAATGCTACTTAGTCAAGCTTTACAATGCAAAAAGAACCACTCAATTCCGAGTTGATATGAGGAGTCAATTTTTTTAAACTGACCCAAAAAACTGTAACAAGTTGTCTTCGTGAACTTAAGAGGGCAAAAGACCTATTTCTAAGCCGTTTTGAGGTACCAAATATGAAACTATCTTCTGCAACTATTCAGACGTGACTTGTCGCTAGCTTTAATTTGAGTACTCGCAGAGCCAAAACGGACTTCGTATGAGGAAGATATGCCTGTTTTACTGAACAGTGCACAAAATAGATTCGAATCCGAATTCAGGTACGAGACAGAGTCTAGATAGATCCAAATTTTGTTTTTTTATTGTCCTTTTTTCTCACACTTTTTTCTCTCCTTTTCTGTCTCCGACTTTCTTTACTTTTTCTCTTTGTCTTTTTCCCCTCTCTCCCTCTTTCCAAGGCAAACTAGATAAGATACAGATTGGATCAAGCGAAGATGTGAACGACCTCAACTATGATTATGACAATGAACGATGGGTAACACATGGTGGAAATTGATGGATGCAGTGGTGGACATCGGAAGGGATAATGATGCAGCGGCAGCGTGACTAATGTGAACAGAACTCGTAACTTTAAACGAACTAGACACTAAATCCAGTAACTCGACACGATGATGCAACCACTAATTCAATAATGCAAACAATGAAAGGAAAATTGTAAAGGCTCATACTGGCTTGGACAAAGGATGAACATATATAACTTTTTTGTGGCTTTTTCTTGGACAATAGGTAAGAAAATAAATCTAATCTAGGAAAAACTGGAAATTCTCACCGAGCAACCTGAAAAACTGATACCACTTGATAGAGGCGGGGTGTCTCGATCTTTCGATGAGATGATAACTATCGATTTGGTGGAGGTGACTTTCACGACCCGACTACAAATGTGCACGACGTCGCGCCTTAGTAATCACTAAACGAATCTCCGGGAGGTTACTGACGATGCCAGAAGCACGATCAGCCTGGCCATGAAGGTCTATTCATGCAGGAAATCAAAGAACAAGCAAGAATATGATAAAAAATCTGAATATTGTGAATAGATATGGAGTATTGATAAAAATGGGGATCCGAAAGCGGTCTTGGCCTCGTTGTTGGACATAAAAGAAGTACACAAAGTTGCAATGGCTAACTTTTAACCAAATAAATCCCAAAGAAAAAACTACTAGATTGAGATACTTATATAGGAGCAATGGGTGGCGGCCAAGGAGGTGGGAGGACGTCCCAAGGCAGCCTAAAACTAACCCTAGGTCATACAAGGCCCATGAGCCCAAGTGGAGGTGATGCAACACCTTTGGACTTGTAGTTTGACTCAGATTCTGCTGCAATGTTAGATTGTTTTGTCAATATATCAATGCTCCAGACGAATTTGAAGGTGAATCCAATTGGGTTGGAAAGAGCACAAAATCTACTTTCTAACAAAGAAAGAATCACGCAATTCGGAGTTTGGATGAAAGAGTTCTTGGCATTTTGAGTCAAGTATGTGTGTGCAGTCCGAATCTGAGTCCAGAACGTGAGAGACTTGGACTCTATCTTTTCTTGGACCAAGAGTGACATGAGAGGACTTTTTGAATAGTACCTAAACTTCTCATTTTCCCTTATCTTCATATGTAGATTGTACAAATGTCCCACACAACTGCAATTAGACATGACACAAAAGTTTGTGAAGTATTTTTGTCCTGGATAATATAAATAAATTATTGCATAGTTTCCATTAGAAATCACCTCACAAATATGCATCTTTGCAATATTTTTGGTCGTATCCAAGGTAGTCATGTCCTCATCACCTTTTGACGAATGAATCTGATAGAGAAGGATCTTAAGCCATCCTCCATGGTGTTCCACAGAGTTGTGTGTGGCAAGTCGGCTCACCCTGTTGGCAAAATTGCTCTGGAAGTGGCTTTCGATGATGACTATAACTACAGAGGAGAGAGACTGTGGTTTGAGGTGGTCAAAATTAAGAGTCCATATCATGCGCTGTTTGGACGGCTGACTTACGCTAAATTCATGGCTCACCCCTGTTACATATATCTGCAGCTTAAGATGCCAAGGCCATGAGGGACAATGACAGTTCATGGAGATCATAAGATAGCTCTAGATTGTGAGGAAGGAGATGATGCTTATGCTGAGTTGGCTTGTGCTACCGATGAGCTCAAGTTTTACAAAGATAATGTGGATCTGGCTGATATGACCCCTATAAAGAAGCCCACTACTGAGAAGGACCCTCTTCTCAAGTTTAAGTCGGCAAAGGACACAAAACAAGTGGATTTTGTCCCTAGTGATTCTTCTCAGCAGCTCACCATTGGGACTGGGATGGATCCAAAATAGGAAAGCGTGCTCATCGAGTTCATCCATGAGAATCGAGACATCTTTGCATGGAAACCTTTTGACATGCCAGGTCTACCGAGAGAATTCAATAAGCACCACCTTAATGTGGATCCTAAGTTGAAACCTGTCGGACAGTTCCTTCGTCGTTTTAATGAGGAGAGGCATAAGGCCATTGGAGAAGAAGTGGCCCGACTCTTAGCCACTGGGTTCATAGGTGAAGTCTTTCACCCTGAGTGGTTGGCTAATCCTGTGCTTGTGCTCAAGAAGAATGACACTTGGCATATGTGTGTTGACTACATAGATCTTAACAAAGTTTGTCCAACTGATCTGTTTGCTCCCCCCCATATTGACCAGATCATTGATGCCATGACAGGTTGTGAGAGTCTATGTTTCTAGGATGCTTATTCTAGTTATCATCAGATCAAGATGGCAGTTGAGGATCAAGAGAAGACGACCTTCATCACGCCGTTTGGAGCTTTCTGTTATGTATCTATGCCCTTTGGGCGTAAGAGTGCTCATGCGACTTACCAACACTGTGTTCAGAATTGCTTTCATGGACAGATTGGACACAATGTTCCTGCTTATGTTGATGACATTGTGGTTAAGTCTAGGAAGAAGGAGACTTTGCTGGATGATTTGAAGGAAACCTTTGATAATCTCCGGGTTTACAAGATGATGCTTAACCAGACCAAGTGCGTTTTTGGTGTTCCTGCAGGAAAATTTCTCAGTTTTCTGGTTTCCAAAAGGGGCATTGAAGCTAACTCGGAGAAGATCAAAGATATCACCTCTCTGTCTAAGCCGACCTGTATCAATGATGTTCAGCGCCTGTCAGGTCATATTGCATCCTTGAGCTAGTTTATAAGACGCCTCGGTGAGAAGGCGATTCCCCTGTACCAGATGATGAAGAAGTGATCATTTCGTCTAGAGTGATGCTGCTAATGAGGCTTTTGAGGCACTCAAGAAGCAGTTGGCTGAGCCGCCTATCTTGGCTGCTCTGACCGACAAAGAGCCTTTGCTCCTATACGTGGCGGCTAATAACAAGGCTGTCAGTGTGGTAGTTGTCGTGGAACATAAGGAGGCAGGCAAAGATTATCCGGTTCAGCGGCCGGCTTATTATGTTAGTGAAGTTTTGACGGAGTCCAAACAGAGATACCCACATTGGCACAAGCTGGTGTTTTGGGTGTTCATGGCCAGCCACAAAATCAAGCATTATTTTCTTGGGCATCCAATCACTATGGCCAGTTCTGCTCCTCTAGCGGATATCATTCAAAACAGAGAGGCCACTGGCCGGGTTGCTAAGTGGGCAATTGAGCTTGGGCCACATCATCTGAAATATGTGCCCATAACAACCATCAAGTCTCAAGCTTTGGTGGATTTTGTCAATGATTGGACAGGTCTACAGACACATGAGGAGGAGCCAGACAATACATACTGGACGATACACTTTGATGGATCCAGGCAGATGGAAGGCTCGGGGGCTGGAGTTATTTTATCTTCCCCACGAGGTGACAAATTTTGCTATGTCTTGAGGCTTATGTTGAAGGAAATATGCTCTAGAGGAAATAATAGAGTTGTTATTTGTATTTCCTTATATCATGATAAATGTTTATTATTCATGCTAGAATTGTATTAACCGGAAACTTAGTACATGTGTGAATACATAGACAAAATATGGTGTCCCTAGTATGCCTCTACTTGACTAGCTCGTTAATCAAAGATGGTTAAGTTTCCTAACCATAGACATGTGTTGTCATTTGATGAATGGGATCACATCATTAGAGAATGATGTGA
The DNA here is from genome assembly GCF_018294505.1 of Triticum aestivum. Taxonomy (NCBI): domain Eukaryota; kingdom Viridiplantae; phylum Streptophyta; class Magnoliopsida; order Poales; family Poaceae; genus Triticum; species Triticum aestivum. The sequence goes on from NC_057797.1 coordinate 317,605,171, forward strand.
TGGACAAGACCCATCCGTTAGCTTAGCATAATGATCGTTAAGTTTCTTAGCTATTGCTTTCTTCATGACATATACATATTCCTTTGACTATGAGATTATGCAACTCCCGAATACCGGAGGAACACCTTGTGTGATATCAAACGTCACAACGTAAATGTGTGATTATAAAGATGCTCTACAAGTGTCTCCGAAGGTGTTTGTTGGGTTGGCATAGATCGAGATTAGGATTTGTCACTCCGAGTATCAAAGAGGTATCTCCGGGCCCTCTCGGTAATGCACATCACGATAAGCCTTGCAAGCAATGTGACTAATGAGTTAGTTGTGGGATGATGCATTGCGGAGAGAGTAAAGAGACTTGCCAGTAACGAGATTGAACTAGGTATGAGGATACCGACGATCGAATCTCAGGCAAATAACATACCGATGACAAAGGGAATAACGTATGTTGTCGTTGCGGTTTGACCGATAAAGATCTTCATAGAATATGTAGGAACCAATATGAGCATCCATGTTCCACTATTGGTTATCGACTAGAGATGTGTGTCGGTCATGTCTACATAGTTCTCGAACCCGTAGGGTCCTAACGCTTAACGTTCGATGACGATTTGTATTATGAGTTATGTGTTTTGGTGATCGAAGTTTGTTCAGAGTCCTAGATGAGATCACAGACATGATGAGGAGTCTCGAAATGGTTGAGAGGTAAAGATTGATATATTGGAAGATGGCATTCGGACACCGGAATGGTTTCGAGTGGTTCGGGTATTTTTCCGGAGTACCGAGGGGTTACCGGAACCCCCTGGGGGAAGTCATGGGCCATGGGAGAGAGAGGGAACAACCCACAAGGGGTGGCCGTGCCCCCCCATGGGAGTCCGAATTGGATTAGGGGAGGGGCAGCGCCCCCCTTTCCCTCTCCTACTCCTGCTCCCTCTCCCTTTCCCCCTTTCCCACTTTGGAAAAGGAAAGGGGAATCCTACTAGGACTAGGAGTCCCAGTAGGACTCCCCCATGGCGCGCCCCTCTAGGCCGGCCTCCTCCTCCCCTCCTCCTTTATATATGGGGGCAAGGGGCACCCCAAAGGCACAAAAATTATTCTCTTAGCCGTGTGCGGTGCCTCCCTCCACACTTTACTCCTCCGGTCATAGCGTTGTAGTGCTTAGGTGAAGCCCTGCGCGGATCACATCACCATCACCGTCACCACACTGTCATGCTGGCAAAACTCTCCCTCGACCCTCTGTTGGATCAAGAGTTCGAGGGACGTCATCAAGCTGAACGTGTGCTAAACTCGAAGGTGCCATACGTTCGGTACTAGATCGGTTGGATCGTGAAGACATTCGACTACATCAACCGCGTTAACCTAACGCTTCCGCTTTCGGTCTATGAGGGTATGTGGACACACTCTCCCTCTCTCATTGCTACGCATCTCCTAGATGGATCTTGCGTGATCGTAGGAATTTTTTTGAAATTGCATGCTACGTTTCCCAACAGTGGCATCCGAGCCAGGTCTATGTGTACACTACTTCAGGATGCTGCTAACGCGACACTACAATTAGAGACCCTTCGACGAAACTATGTGCGAACCATTCAGATTTGCAAGGCGGGCACATCAGTGGTGTAAAATAACTGTCAAAAAGGTGCAAACCATTTGCGATGGCGGGCACATCAAACACCATTCAGATTTTAGTTGCGTGTGTGATGCTGAGCATACGGTTGATCCATACGAACTATTTGTGAGTAGATAGAACAACAGAAACGGGCAACCATATCAATGTGTGTGTGATATATGGCATACAGTTTGCTCCGATGAACTATTTGCGATGATTGAGGTGAACACAAATGATTCAGCATAACAAAATGTGTGTGATACCCGACAAACAAGTCGGTAATTAGAATTGTGTGCGATCATTATAGACAACCCATACGGACTTTTTTGTGAATTGTGTGCTTGTCAGGGCACACAGTTCAACAAACCAACCTGTGGGCGATAATGTAGAAGATCTCTATCGAATACTTATTACTAACCGTCTGCGATGAGATTGACAGGATAAACAGAGATAACAAATTAATATGAGCAAACAGAAATAGAGATATGTACAGTCTTCTTAATTTAGTCCTTCTTCTTCTTGTTGTTGTTGGATGGCCCCGCGACATCGTCTTGGCGAGGACGCTTCTTGCCGCTGATGGTTGGCTTTTCATCGCCTCCACCGTCGTCATCGTCGTTGCTGTCATCGTTGTCCTCCTCCTTGTTTGACCATTCCTCCTCCTCCTCATCGTCGTCCTCTTCTCCATTCTCCGACGGCTCCTCGTCCGTCTGGTTGTCGTCTGATGACTCCAGAGGCGGCGTCCCTTCCATGAGGTCTGGGCTCAACGCCGGACTCATGGAAGACGAGCGGGATGATTCCGATGTTGACCTATCATCAGGCGCCAAACTGCTGGTCAAACTGTTGTCCTCGCTGTTGCTCGACATGGCTGCAGAGTGTGTGCCAGTGTGTAGCGCGGCCTGCCGAGGGCGATGAAGATGGTGGACACTTAAGCGGGGTAGGGTATGTAGAGAAGAGGAAATGCCAGTTGAAGCGGGGGTTGATGTATTATCTAACCGCTGATATAATCAACCGCAATTATTTGTACCCAGTCTCTCCAAATTCCCGGGGTTGCGCTGGACTCCTATTGGCTGGTTTATTTTTTCAGGACAAAAAGAAGGAACGAGTTTTGGGATTATGTACCGGTACCGCTACGTACGGAGTAGGACAGTTGGCTAGCAATACATTGTGCTCTTCTTATTGATAAAGCCAGTAATAATCAAACTACAAAGGAAAAGAAAAAAAGACAAAGGAAAACATCTACACGAATCTTCGTGTAACATCAATGGCGTAGGACCTAGATGTGCATTACTTAGAGCACATCTAGATGTGCTTTAGCAATAGTGTCAAACAAAACCCCTAATCATCATTGCAAATAGCGCACAGAACATGGCTAATGCGACAACCAGAACTACACATGCTAGATCCTTCTTGTCTCTTACTTTCATCTGTTGCCTGTGATTGATTCTTTCTTGCTTCATCATACTGATTGTACATTCCAGATCAACCAGTTTCTTCTTCACCTTTACGTTATCTTCTGCGAGCTTGGTGATAACACTCCGAGCCCTGCCATTCCATTCTTCATCCAGCCAGTTAACAAAGGCACAAGCCTCATATCTCTGCCAATGTTAAATATTATTCAGGATGAGCGGTGGCATTAGCTGAAGTAAAATGATGAACTTAGCACTAACCTCTAAGGGGCAACTGAGAAACCGCCTGCCAATGTCGAATCCCTCCGTGCATACACGTCGAGCGGGAGTGTGCCCATGCACATAACTCAGCTTTTGGTACTTCTCGGTGGCGCAAAACTCAGAGTCGAACTCGTGTCGCGGGAGTCTGGAGTCATGCTTCAGATCCGGCGGCAGACCGCTTTCCTGGGGGGGAGGGGGGTATCATTCAGGACGGATTCAGCAAGGAGCTATAATTTGAACATGCTAAAAAAGATCGGGATAGATTGGAACCTGACAGGATGATTCGGATCCGTAGTACACCTGCCTTCTGATGACCTTAGGCAAGTGCTCAGCGGCGACCACCGTCGTGGCGGCGATACGAGCAGGAGCAGCCGCACCGAAACCATCAGCACCACTCGTCCATAGTCCCCCAATGTCAGCGCCACACGAGGGAATTTGGATGCTATGTAGGGATTTGTGGAAATGGGGAAACTGTGGGGATAAGCTAACGGTCGGGAACTACTTATGGCACTATATGTTGTATATGGCACACTATTTATAAATGTCGTTTGTGTTAGGTATTACAACGTCACACACGATTTCTGGAGCAAACCTTGTGAGAAGACAACGTAGGTTAGACATGGTCGCCGTTACATAACCGTATGTGATGTACTACCCTGTCCATATAATTGAGTTACAGTGATACTGTGTAAATAGCTGCTCTGCAGATATCCGTAAAAAAATAGCCGCTCTGCATATAGAGATGGCGGCGGCCTAGGCAGTGGCTATCGGAGAAGAGGTCGATCCTGGCTGGTGGCTGGTGGCTGGTGGCGGCATCATAGGATGTCAATCCTCGGTCTGCGGCGGGAGATAGGAGGAGCTCAACCATCGAGGTCGGTCGTGGCGTGATACGAGCACATCCATCATGGTCGATGGTGGGATAGTGGAGGTCAAACTTCAGGCGGCAACCACACTAAGCTTTGCTCCTCGACCCTACTGTCTCGGCGTGCCGCCACATCACGCTTCTCTGTCTGTTGGGTGGAGGTCATCGCGTGGCTAATTAATTAAGGTATTCTTTTCGTGAGTGGATTAATTAAGGTATTCAATTCCTAAGGGTAGTGTTGTACTAGTACTCTGAGTGTAAATTGACTGGCCATTAATTTTTGTCATTGCACGTCTAGATAACAACATGGAGCGCCCTCAGTAATTATGAAAATAAAACCTTGTGATTTATGCACGCATCTTTGGGTAGCAGTTAATCCGTGTATTAATGTTGTTGTTTTGTTTTTAATTACCATTCGTGTGGTGCAGATGGAACGATCTCGATGGATGAAGAATCAGAAAACCGCAAATTTTATCAGTGGCATGACAGAGTTCATGAATTTGGCTGAAAGTACAAAGAGGAGAATTGGTGATGCGGATTACATCCTGTGTCCATGTACTGATTGTGCCAATACAGAGTCACATGAAGTTGCAGATGTCCATTTGCACTTAGTCTCTAGGGGATTTAGGGATGGATATACACGTTGGACCAGACACGGTGAAGAGGAGGTCATGGATGAAGATACCCAGGGCGGCGAGATGCCAAACCCCGATCAGTGTCACATGGATGTTTAATCTAACATCGGGGCAGAGGCATCAAGCTACCAATGGAACACCGGAAAGCCAAAACGCCCATTGGAAAACCAAGACGTCGACGTAGATGACGACGATCTTGATATGCCAGATTTTGCTGCTATGATTTCAGATTTCGAGGGCCCAATAAGGATATGGTTGGGTACAAGGATCTACCAACCATTGATGCAGACTCCAAGAAATAATTGTATCCAGGTTGCAAAAAGAAATATTCCAAGTTGAGTGCCCCCCTGGCGCTTCTCAAATTTAAAGCAGCAAATGGTCTATCAAACAAGGGCTTCATAGAGATGTCAGGTCTTTTCAAAGAAATTCTTCTAGAAGATAATGTGCTCCCCAGAAGCACGAATGAAGCGAAGAAAATTGTTTGCCCATTGGAACTTGAGGTACAAAAGATACACGCTTGTGTGAATGATTGTATATTGCACCATGGTGAGTACAAAGATTTGCGTGCATGTCCCACATGCAAGCATGCACGATACAAGCGCAGGAGAGAAAATGACAAGTACAAGTTGGACGACGAGATTAAGACATGAATCCCGTTCAAGGTTGTTTGGTACTTGCCTTTAATTCCAAGGTTGAGGCGTTTGTTTGCAAACCCTAGAGAGGCAAAGAGGTTGTGGTGGCATCATGATGAGCGAATTGAGGATAAGTTTATGAGGCACTAGAAAGATGGGGCTCAGTGGGAATTAATTGACAACAAGTTTGAAAATTTTGCCAAGGATCCTAGAAGTATAAAGCTTGGGGAGTGTACTGACGGGATGAATCCTTTTGGCGATATGAGCACCAATCACAACACATGGCCGGTGCTTCTGTGCATATATAACCTAGCTCCTTGGTTGTGTATGAAGAAAAAATACATTATGATGTCAATGATTATCCAAGGCCCAAAGCAACCTGGAAATGACATCGACATTTACTTTCAGCTACTGGTAGAAGAACTGCTGACAGTGTGGATAAATGCGCTTGCTGTATAATGTTATGATGCTTATAGAAAGGAGAATTTCGATCTACATGCGATGCCGGTGCATACCATTCAAGATATGCCAGCATTAGGCAACACATCAGGGTAGAAAACAAAGGGAGATGTAGGGTGTGTCACATGCATGGATATGACAACTAGCAGAAGACTTCCCAACTCGCACAAAACCGTGTATTTGCGTCATCGTAGGTTCTTACGGAAAACTCACCCATACCGAAAGATGAAAGCTGAAAGCTGAATTTGATGGTACGGCAGAGGTAGGTGTGGGCCCAAGACCCTATGAAGGGGAGGTGGTCCACAACATGGCTAAAAAAATTAATGTTGTTATTGGCAAGAACCACCCTTTGACGGTGAAACAAACACCCAAGGGTCAAGTGTTTAAGAAGAAATCGGTGTTCTGTTAATTACCTTACTGGGAGATTCTACGTGTACGTCACTTCATCGATGTCATGCACATAGAGAAGAACGTATGTGAAAGCATCCTTGGTAATCTACTCAAGACTAAAGGTAAAAGAAAGGATGGTGATGGTTCATGGCTCGATATGCTTGGTGATCAATCAAAACGCAAGAGTGAAGCAGAAGATGATGACAAATTCATCAAAGCTCGCCAGAGTTAGAATTTCAGTACAAAAGAAGCAACACAATTCTTCACCTATTTGTTGTCAGTTAAGACACCCTCTTCCTACTGCGCAAACATCGGATGTCTCGTGGATGTGAGCTCAGGTAAAATGAAGTTGGGACACATGAAGTCACATGATTGCCATGTAATGTTGACACAAATCCTCCCGGTGGCCATCAGGAATCTGATGGACAAAGATATAAGAAACACACTCATTGCCCTCTGTGATTTCTTCAACCAACTATGGCAGAAAGTTCTAGATCCTGAAGAGTTGGATCATATGCAAGATGATATTGCAAGAATATTGTCCAACCTAGAGATGTTTTTCCCACCATCATTCTTTGATGTCACGGTCCATCTCACTATGCACCTTGTCTATGAGATAAAGTATTGTCATCCTGTGTTTCTTCGCAACATGTATCCCTTTGAGCGGTTCATGGGAATACTGAAGGGTTTTGGTTGGAACCGAAACCATCCAGATGCAAGCATCCTACAAGGTTATACCGCGGAGGAGGTGGTTGAGTTTTGCACCGAATACATGAAACAAATACCTATAGGTTTGCCGCTCTCTCACTACGAGGGAAGGCTGAAAGGTAAGCTGGTCCTTGCTGGCATGCAAATGGCTGCACCCGGAGAATTGCCAGAGAAAGCCCATTTATGGTACTGCTTAACAACCCAATTCTCATCACTTATGCCAAACAACGCTTGGCGAAGATATGCTAAAGCTTCTTACCAATGGTGCCCTCATTAGATGTGGAGATTAAGGAGCACACTAAGAACTACGCCGAATGGCTGAAGAATCGTTTGGCACAAGGATCCATTGATGACATTGCTACGTGGTTGGCACAAAAGCCATAACCTACGGTGTTGACGTACCAAGCATATGACATAAATGGATACACGTTCTATACTGAGGAACGTGATCAGAAGACCTCATATCAAAACAACTCTGTTCAAATAGAATGCATGACTGTAAGTGAAGCTGATAAAAGGGTATACTATGGAACCATCAAAGAGATTTGGGAGCTTGACTATATGAAAGTTAAGGTGGCATTATTCAGGTGCGCATGGATCCCTCTTGGCCGGGTAAGGATTCATGGGTACAAGAAGACCTGTGTTAACATGACAACGATGGCATATCACGCGGACCCATTCATTCTTGCCAGCGATGCTACCCAAATTTTCTTTGTGGAAGACCCCTTGCATAAGAACTGCCATGTAGTGATGCATGGGAAGAGAAGGGTACTGGGTGTCGACGATGTTGCCGATGAGGATGAGTACGATGAATTTGATGAGTTGTCAGCCAAGGGATCACACACCCGTGTAACAGAGAACCATAAAATCATCATAAAACCCAAGTTCATTCGGGGTCAACGTAATGATCCCAGTTCCCCCATGTACATGGGAATTAAGCTGTAAGACTAGTCTTTATGCCTACCCTGCAACATAATTCTTTCAATTTAGAACTATCGCGTGTACTGAATTTATGAGTTATGCCCGGTTTTATGTTGATGTAAGAACCATTAATATGTTGACCTTGATATGCTCTCAGCTCAGGCAATGAATATGAACTGTTTATTATTATTATTATTATTATTATTATTATTATTATTATTATTATTATTATTATTATTATTATTATTATTATATCATAGAGGTAGAACACTCAATTGATCTCACTACAGTATGTGTGAACAAAAATATGCAATCTAGTTTGCGAATAGCACACAATTCGTTGATGAAAGCTGTGTGCCGACCAAATCCCGCCCACGATCTGAGTCGTGCTTTCTGATTGGCCAGAACCCAAACCCCACGGATCGTACGTCTGCACCATTGGATGCTCCCAGATCGAATGGCGATCCTCATCCCTTTCGACAGCACATGCAGTTCCAATTATACTTTTATTTTTATGCACAAAATGCACATCAATCTCAAAAAATGTCTTAAATATAGCTAACGATACCTGAGATGCGCCAGAAAATCAAACTAGTGGTATAGTGGTTATTCCGTACCATGGAAATTTTTATGAGGCCAAACAATGAAGTCATCGGCCATAGGAGTTTGAATTGCATGCCTCCTTTTGGAAAACATGATCCTTCATGTGAGATGCTCCGGTTTGGAAGGAGCGGTTATCAAAACTTGTGCCAAACTTTACCAGTTTTGTCCACGGGGTTGTGAGAGCACACCACGGGCACACATTGATTTTGATGATGCCCGAACTCCATCAAAATTTCCTGTAATTAAAATTCCAACTAGGCCTATGCCAGTGGCCGCACCTCGCAGCCGAAATGTTTGAAACTTCTCCCCGCTTCTCGAACAAACGGGTGAAAACTCACAAAGCGACACACAAATGATCTGTACACCTTCTTTGCTAGGCTGATAGTAAGGGGGTATCATAGCTAGTATCATGCATGCCAACTAGGCAATTTTGATGAGCTGTCATAGAATTAAATGAAGAAAGAGAGGGTTAAGTATGATATCATGAAACCATATCATAATAAATGCTAAGCTACTATGTGTCATGCATGACAATAAATAAAGTACTACATATGATACTACTCTATGATACTATGCATTAGACTAGCCATAGTGGGAGTAACTTCAGCAGTAACATCGAGTCCAACTCAACAAATTTGCTTATGTGGCAATGAGTTAATGACGAGAGAGGTAGTTTGAATAACTTAGCTAGTTACTGCAACATCACATGTCCCAATGCAATATGAATCTATAACCTAATAAATGAGGCTTTCCATGTTACCATACTTATGTTACTACCCACTATGAAAGGTAGTAACATAGTCTAGGGATATGTGTATGTTACTCTCCATTGTGGCTAGTCTTAGAGCAAGTACAATAGAGTGACATAAGTAGGCTATAAGGAATAGAATAATATATATGTGCTTATTAGTTGGAGGAAAGAGAAGAGGAGAGAGAAGAGAAGCGTGCTCTTGGTTAGTAGAGCCAGCTGCAACACGAGACCCAATACACTTTGTGAGGATGTAAGGTGGGCCAACTATTGATAAACTAGTACGTATTTAAAACTTATTATTGTACATGCCGGCTAAGAGGTTGGCTGTATATGACATGGCAACTTCTTATAGCTGACCATTGGCTGTATTATTAACCATGCTCTTAGTGAGGTAGCTTGTATATCATAGACTAGCTAGCATCATACTCCCTCCTTTCTGGTTTATAGAGCTAAATTCAAAAATCTCACTAACCAAGGTAGATGGTAAGTGGTGGAATACCTTTTGTAGTTTGCAAAAACACCCAATTAATGCTTTTGTTTTCCTCAAAAAATTATGTTTACCAATGTATTAATTGCAATACATGCATGCACAAAGTACATGCATTGGTCAATTTTCTCTTAATACTTGCATGCAATGATTTAATGCACCTTGGAATCTGAACATGTGATGGGGAATAACCAAATTGAGCCTTATAAAATGGAAAAACTGAAATTTTGAGATAAGCCTATAAACCGGAAAGGAGGGAGTATATATGCATGATACTAGTATATGATCGGTAATACCTCCGTAATGCGCGCATGCATAGTATCATAAGTTAGTATCTTAGGTTGCCTTATTAATTGCCATGAATGACACAAAGTAGTACAACATTTAATACGATACAGTATCATGATATGATACCACACTGTAACGCCCTCGATGCGGCTATATCTCCTACGTGTCGAAGCACGACTTAGATGCATAACCGCATTGAAAGCAATGTCGCAAGTAAGGTAATCTTCACAACAACCCATGTAAATAGATAATAGGGGAAAAGATACATAGTTGGCTTACACTCGCCACGTCACACAAATACATGAAAAACATTACAATCATCCAATACACTCATGGTCCGACTACGGTACCAAAATAAAAGATCAACCCCAACATGCGACACGGTCCCGATCGCCCCAACTGGGCACCACTACTGATCATTAGGGAAAGACACATAGTAACGGCGAGAGTCTTCGTCGAACTCCCACTTGAGCTCAAGCGCATCATCTGGAACGGAATCATCGGTCCTTGCATCTGGTTTGGAAGTAATATGTGAGTCACGGGGACTCAGCAATCTCGCACCCTCGCGGTCAAGACTATTTAAGATTATAGGTAAGGCAAGGAAATATGTGGAGCTGCAGCAACCGACTAGCATATATGGTGGCTAACCTGTTCGCAAAAGAGAGCGAGAAGAGGAGGCAAAGCACGAACGAAGAACTATGATCAAGAAGTGATCCTAAAACAACCTACGTCAAACATTACTCCAACACCGTGTTCACTTCCCGGACTCCGCCGAGAAGAGACCATCACGGTTACGCACGCGGTTGATTCATTTTAATTAAGTTAAGGTTCATGTTATCTACAACCGGACATTAACAAATTCCCATCTCCCCATAACCGCGGGCACGACTTTCAAAAGTTCAAATCCCTGCAAGGGAGTCCCAACTTAGTCCATCACAAGCTCTCACGGTCTACGAAGGATATTCCTTCTCCCGAGACATTCCAATCAGACTCGGCATCCCGGTTCTACAAGACATCCTCGACAATGGTAAAACAAGTCCAGCAACACCGCCCAAATGTGCCGACAAATCCCGATAGGAGCTGCACATATCTCGTTCTCATGGCACACTCAGATGAGACTAGCTACGAGTAAAACCAACCCTCAAGTTTCCCCGAGGTGGCCCCGCAGGCAGCTCAGTCGGACCAACACTCAGAGGAGCACTGGCCCAGGGGGGTTTAAAGAAGATGACCCTCGGGCTCCGGAAACCCAAGGAAAAAGAGGCTAGGTGGCAAATGGTAAAACCAAAGTTGGGCATTGCTGGAGGAGTTTTATTCAAGGCGAACTGCCAAGGGGTTCCCATTATCACCCAACCGCGTAAGGAACGCAAAATCCGGGAACATAACACTGATATGGCGGAAACTAGGGCGGCAAGAGTGGAACAAAACACTAGGCAAAAGGACGAGCCTTCCACCCTTTACCAAGTATATAGGTGCATTAAGATAACAAGATAATATAGGGATATCCCAACAATAAACAATGTTCCAACAAGGAACGATCTCCAATCTTCACCTGCAACTAGCAGCGCTATAAGAGGGGCTGAGCAAAGTGGTAACATAGCCAATCAACGGTTTGCTAGGACATGGTGGGTTAGAGGTTTGACATGGCAATTTGGGAGGCATGATAAGCAAGTGGTAGGTATCGTAGCATAGGCATAGCAAAAGAGCGAGCATTAAGCAAAGATAGAAGTGATTTCGAGGGTATGATCATCTTGCCTGCAAAGTTGTCAGAGTTGACTTGATCCTCGTAAGAAAACTCAACGGGCTCCTCGTTAGCGAACTCGTCTCCCGGTTCTACCCAAACAAGACAAACAAGCAAAAGGAACACAATCAACCACGTGCAAAGCTCAAACAAACATGATGCAAACATGGTATGCTATGCGGGATGCGATATGTGATGCATATGCAAGATTTAACAAGGAATGATTGAACCTGGCCTCAACGTGCAAATCCAAGAGTGCCACTGGAAAGGTGAGGTGATTTCGTTTGAAATCGATATAAAGATCACCGGAATCGGATGCACGGTTTGGAAATGGCAAGCAAAACAAATATGGCACCGGTCTGTGATAAACAACAAGTAGCCATCTAAATGCATCAAGTTAAATATGCTACAGCACTCAAACATGACAACAAAATACATGGCAGGGATCCACTCATGATGCTTGACAAAAGATGAACACTGAGATACGTCCAATTCATCCATTAACAGGTTCAAACAAGCATGGCAAAAGTGCAAATGATAACAGGTTTCAGACTTTGTGAAATTAACACGTTTGGAATTTAACATCAGGTAGCACACTTTGGAGCATGAAAACTACATGCTACATGAACTTAACATGGTAAAGTAAGGCATGACATGAAGCTACTCAAAGCACTTAACAAAAGTCCCTTAGTGACCTTGAGCCAAAAGGGATCAGAAAATACAATTGCAAGCATGTGAACATGGCAAAAACATAATTAGGTTACAGACTTTGTGAAAAACTGGAGCATGCAAATTTGTTAACGAGTAGGCATGTTCACGAGCTCGATGCACTCACTACAGAGCATGGCATGAAAAACTAAGCATACACCCATCAAGATTACATGGCATAGAAGCTAGACATGGCAATAACAACAACACAGCATGCGCGGATCAATAACAACATACTCGGCAAAATCACTAACAAGTCAACAATCTGCCAGGATTCACGAAATAGCAAAAGTAGAGCTCGATTGACTCAAGCTAGGGTGCTCCATAATTGCAAACAAAGACATGGATGGATAGAGCACCACAATGTTAACAAATCATCCTTACTGATCATCCTCAAAAGAGGCACGGATCACTAGGAAACAACATGAACATATGGCATACCGACAAAAACAGATCAAGGACTTAGAGAAATTCTAAGTCCCTGAAATCAGCATTACGAATGCACTACTTTGAAATCTTGTGCTAGTCACCACACATATCAAAAAAATACATGGTAAGCACCTCTGTAAAGATGGCATGGCATATAACAAAACACACGTAGAGCTCAGGAGCATATCATGCACACATTAAGCATGGCAAAAATGACAAATAGCTATTTGATGAAACATATCTGACAATTTAACCACATAGCTCTCTTCCAACAGCATTTCGGGTATCAAGATGAGCTAAAATGAAAATGATGCAATGATATGAAATGAAGTACTCTCTGAGACGAACATTTTGATATGCTACACGCCCAAAACAGAGTTACAGGTGCAAAGTTATGACATGATGAAGAAGGCTAAAAATTACCGAGACAGAGGCAAATTAGGTCAACCTCTTAGTTTCCAGATCTGGATCGGGATCGCACGGAAAACGAGGATCGTCGGAGTTGGGAGGCGTGGCAGCCGGAGTTCAACGCCGGAGTCAAGGGAGAGGGGCCGGTGGCACCGGATCTGGCCGGAGCAGGTCGCCGGAGCGGCGAGGGGCGGCGAGGGCGGCGGAGAGCGTCGAGGCGGAGAGGCAGCGGTCGCCGGCGAGCGTCGGTGTGGGGGCGACGCGGCGGAGCAGCAAGCCGGCGCGGGCAGCAAGCAGCTCCGGGCGGCGGCGCGGTCGGCGAGCAGGCGGCGGGGAGCCGGGTCGCGGGCGGCGGGGCGCGGGCCCGATTGGCGGCGCAGGAGGGCCTTCCGTGGGCTCACGGGCCGGCGCAGTGAGTGGAGGCCCAGTGACACGTGGCACAACGCCACTGGCTTCGAGGCGGCGGCGCGAGGTGTCCGGCTAGGTGGCGGACATGTCCGGCAGCGGAGGAGCGGATTTTTAGGGTTTGAAAATGAGGGGATCCGGGATTTAGAAGGGGATCTATTTATAGGCATAGAGGGAGTTAGGAAGCTCCAAATGGAGTGCGGTTTTCGGCCACGCGATCGTGATCGAGTGCTCTAGATGACGGAGAGGGTTTAGGTGGGTTTTGGGCCAAATTGGAAGGGTGTTGGGCTGCAACACAAACGAGGCCTTTTCGATCCCTCGGTTAACCGTTGGAGTATCAAACGAAGTCCAAATGACACAAAATTTGACAAGCGGTCTACCGGTAGTAAACCAAGGCTGCATGACAAGTCTCGGTCCAATCTGGAAATGTTTAACCCCCACACACGAAAAGAGGTAGAAAGGACCACCGGAGGAGATAGGAGCGCCTGAATGCAAAACGGACAACGGGGAAAATGCTCAGATGCATGAGATGAAGACGTATGCAAATGCAATGCACATGATGACATGATATGAGATGCATGACAAAGTTAACGACACGCGGAGACAAAAACCCGAACCCGAGGAAATAAAATAACTTAGCGCCGGAAATGGCAATAGTTGGAGTACATATAAGGTAAATTACATCCGGGGTGTTACAACACTCCACCACTACGAAAGGATCTCGTCCTGAGATCTAGGACTGGAAAAACGCCGGGTACTCAGAACGGAGGTGATCCTCGCGTTCCCAGGTGGCTTCACACTCGGAATGGTGTGACCACTTGACTTTGAGGAATTTGATTGACTTATTGCGAGTCTTGCGTTCAGTCTCTTCAAGAATAGCAACTGGGTGCTCACGATAGGAGAGGTCTTCTTGGAGATCAATGTCTTCGAAGTTGATGGTGCGGTCAGGAGTCTTGAAGCACTTATGGAGCTGAGAGACATGGAACACGTCGTGCACGTTTGCAAAGTTGGGAGGAAGCTCGAGTTGATAGGCGAGATCGCCTCTCTTGCTGACGATCTTGAAAGGACCCACGTATCTAGGGGCAAGCTTCTCTTTGATACCGAAGCGACGAGTACCTTTCATTGGAGAGACGCAGAGGTAAACATGGTCTCCGATCTCGAAAGCCAAATCACGATGCTTACTATCATAGTAGCTCTTCTGGCGCGATTGCGCTGCTTTGAGGTTATCACGAATGACTTTGCACATTTCCTCTGCCTCTGTGATCAAGTCATTTCCAAGAAGTTGATGTTCACCGGTCTCTGACCAGTTAAGAGGAGTACGACACTTCCTGCCATAGAGAATTTCAAATGGGGCCTTGCCCGAACTTGCTTGAAAACTGTTGTTGTAGGAAAACTCGGCATATGGAAGACAATCTTCCCACTTCATACCAAAAGAGATAACGCAAGCCCTGAGCATATCTTCGAGAATCTGATTGACACGCTCGACTTGACCGCTACTTTGAGGATGAAAAGCTGTGCTGAAGCGGATGTTGGTGCCCATGGCCTTTTGAAAAGAATCCCAAAACTTGGAGGTAAAGATGCTGCCACGGTCTGACGAGATCAACTGTGGAATGCCGTGCAGAGAGACAATCCGAGAGGTATATAGCTCCGCCAATTGAGCTGCAGTGATAGACTCTTTGATAGGCAGAAAGTGAGCCACTTTAGTGAGTTTGTCGATGACAACGAATATAGCATCATTGCCACGCTTGGACTTTGGAAACCCAGTCACGAAGTCCATCTCAATGTGGTCAAACTTCCATTCTGGAATGGCAAGAGGTTGGAGGAGACCAGCTGGTCGTTGGTGTTCTGCCTTCACTCTTCTGCAGACATCACATTCATTCACGAACTGAGCAATCTCGCGCTTCATTCAAGTCCACCAATAAGCCTGCTTGAGGTCCTGATACATCTTCGTACTCCTAGGGTGGATGGAGAGGAGTGAATTGTGAGCCTCGTTCATAATGACTTTATGAAGGTCACCTTTAGGCACAACAATGCGATCCTCGAAGAAGAGAGTATCCTTGTCATCAAGGCGATATCACTTGTACTTGGGTTGACTCTTGGCAATCCCAATCTTCACCTTCTTCACCATAGCATCAAGAAGTTGAGCCTCACGAATCTGATCTTCCAAAGTAGGAGAGACTTGAAGGTTGGCGAGGAAACCTTGAGGAACAACTTGCAGATTGAGTTTGCGGAAAGCTTCACAAAGCTCGGGTTGGTAAGGCTTGATAATCAGACTGTTGCAGTAAGCCTTCCTGCTCAAAGCGTCAGCAATCACATTGGCCTTGCCTGGAGTATACTCGATGCTCGGATTATACTCTTGAATCATTTCGACCCAACGAGTCTGCCTGAGGTTGAGATTGGGCTGAGTGAAGATGTACTTGAGACTCTTGTGGTCAGTGAAGATGTCCACTTTTCTTCCCAATAAGAGATGTCTCCAAGTCAAAAGAGCATGCACAACTGCCGCCAACTCGAGGTCATGAGTGGGGTAGTTCTTCTCGTTGGGCTTCAACTGGAGAGAGGTATAAGCCACAACTTTCTTCTCTTGCATCAACACTGCACCAATACCTTGAAGAGAGGCATCGCAGAAGACCTCGAACGGTTTGGATTCATCGGGAGGGGTCAGAACTGGAGCAGTGCCCAATATCTCTTTCAAAGTGTTGAAAGCGATGTCACATTCCGGAGACCAAATGTACTTGACGTGCTTCTAGAGAAGGTTTGAAAGAGGCTTCGCGATCTTTGAAAAGTTCTCAACGAACCTTCGACAGTAGCTTGCGACACCAAGGAAGCTGCGGAGTTGCTTCATGTTCTGAGGTGGTTCCCCATTCACAATTGCAGACACCTTCTCAGGATTCACCGCTATGCCCTTGGCAGAGATGATATGACCAAGATAGAGAACCTCATCGAGCCAAAACTCGCACTTTGAGAACTTGGCATAGAACTGATGTTCCCTGAGCTTATCGAGCACCAAACGCAAGTGCTTGGCATGATCTTCCTTGTTCTTCGAAAAGACCAGAATGTCATCGAGGTAGACCAATACAAAGTCATTTGTGTAGGCGTTGAAGATGAAGTTCATCATGCGAGAGAAAGTCGGCGGAGCGTTGACGAGGCCAAAAGACATGACAGTGTATTCATATGAACCATAGCTTGTTCTGAAAGCCATCTTGGGAATATCTTGCTCACAGATTCGAATCTGGTGATAGCCCATACGGAGATCAAGCTTGGAGAATACTTGAGCACCTTTGAGTTGTTCGAATAGCTCATTGATGTTGGGAAGTGGGTACTTGTTCTTTATAGTCTTCTTGTTCAATGGACGGTAGTCAACACAAAGTCGGTCCGTTCCATCCTTCTTCTTCATGAAAAGAACTCCACAACCCCATGGAGAAGAACTAGGACGGATGAGCCCCATTCGCTCTTGAATATCGAGTTGCTTCTTTAGCTCCTTCAACTCTTCAGGTCCAAGCTTGTAAGGACGTTTGCAAACAGGTTCCGTGCTAGGCTCAAGATCGATGACAAATTCAACTGGCCGGTGCGGAGGCATTCCTGGAAGCTCTTCTGGAAAGACATCTTGATATTCGCAGATGACTGGAATTTGAGAGATGGAATCCAGTTCACCCTTCTCATTGAGAGAAAACAGATGGATGGTATTATCCCGAGCGGCAAAGACAATTACATCCTCAGACAAATGAGTCAATTGAATCTGCCTGGCAGCATAATCAAGCTGAGCCTTGTGCTTAGAAAGCCAGTCCATTCCAAGAATAAGATCAATATCGGAGTTACCAAGGACCATTGGAGAAGCCAGAAACTTGAAGTCACCCATCATGATAGAAATATCCGGAACCATCATGCTAGAACTCAGACGCTTAGCTAGAGAGACAACTTGCAATGCTCTAGGTAATGCCTTAGTACCAAAATTGTTCTCCGATGCAAATGGGAATGACATGAAGGAATGCAATGCACCAGAGTCAAAAAGTACTTTAGCTGGAATATCGTTAACAGGAAGGTTACACATGATGACATCTGACGAGTCCTCTGCCTGAGCTGCATTCACCAAGTTGACCTTGGCGTGCTTGGGGTTATGCTTGACCACAACTGTACTTGCCGATCTCACACTAGGAGGAGGAGGGAGACGCCTCTGATTGAGGCATTTGTTGGCATAGTGACCCTTCTGTTGGCACTTGTTGCATGTGACCTCTGAAAGCGGACGGTGATACGGAGCACTCGATCTTGGACCTTGAGGCAAAGTCTTATTCTGAAAGCCAGGGTTGGGTGGGTGGGAAGATCCACTACCACCTTTGCTCTTCTGCTGATAAGGCTGATGGAACGGATGAGGAGGAAGCCAATACTTCTGCTGCTTAGCCACTTGAGTTGAGGAAGGAGTAGCATCTCTGACTCGCTTCTTGGAAGCATCGCACTTCAGTTGAGCAGTCTCTTGCTTCATTGCCATGTTGTAAAACTCATCGTACCTCCTGGGCTCAAAGAGGACAAGAGCTAGCTGGATTTCTTCTCTGAGACCACCCCTGAACTGGTATATCATGCTCTTCTCGTCAGGGACGTCTTGCTTAGCAAAATGGGCGAGCTTCTGAAACATCTTGTTGTACTTGTAGATAGACATAGAGCCTTACTTCAGGTTGCGGAATTCCTCACGCTTGTTTTCAACCATGCTCTGAGGAATATGATGAGCTTTGAAGTCTTGATGGAATTCATCCCAGGTAATCACACGGCCTCCTCTGGAATCTTTGTACTGCTGAAACCATTCTGCAGCTTGGTCTTTGAGTTGGAAGGAAGCGAACTTGACAAAGTCCTCAGGCCTGACGTTACTGCACTCGAAATGCTTGCATATGTCCACGAGCCAATCATCAACGTCTGTTGCCTCGACACAATTGCTGAAGGTCTTTGGCTGGTTAGCAAGGAATTGGTTGAGTGTAGCAAAGTGGTTCTAATTGTTGCCTTGGCCCTGGTTCCCTTGGTTGCGCTCTTGAAGAAGTTGCATGATTAGCTGCGTGTTTGCATTGGTAGCAGCCATCACAGCTTGCCATGCCTCCGGAGTTGGAGGTGGTGGTGGCGGATCAGGATTCGGAGTCGTGCGCGTTGGAGGAGCCATCCTGAAGAGGTTGACATCCATTAGCACATTGACAGATAAATATTGAAGCTGAATCAAACGGGTTGAAATTGCAACATATAGTCTTCACATCCGAACAAAATGAACGAATGCATTCCAATTGAAATGGTCACATATCCATAAATTGAGAAGCCACTTAGAATTTAGGTAGAAGAAAAAAAACAACCACAAGGTACGGAACAAGAACGAATACTCGGTAAGGATCACCCAATCTAAAACCAAATATCCGTGGAAGAAGAACTAGAGTTACAAGAATTCCCACCTATGAAACTTCCGAACCTTTCCGGTTATGCAATCAGGTGTTGGGGATACAGGGGAAGCATAATATCTCACCCAAATCTAGCAAATCCTACATCCAGCTATATCCATCCTTCAACACATAACCGAGAAAAACTTCGGAAATCGTCTACCTCAACCTTCGAAAAGCATCCGTTATACCAGTTATGGCAATACTCCCAAACTCCCGCCCCAGTACTGGGTGGCGTCGAGGTTATCTCACCAACAACTACATAAAAGAGATTTTCGATGTCGGCGAACCTAAACTCAGGTATTCTAGAACTGCAACGATAAAATTGTGATGACAACACCTCGGAGCTCAACTCCCCGGGACACTGCCACAACCCCTAAATGACAGGAGGCACCAAGAACAATGTTCTCGTCACAAATCGATCGGAACGATTCCAAGATACCCGCGTGATCCTAATTTTTTTAGTGAAATTTGAGAAGAGAAGAGTCAAAACTCTACGTCAGGATGCCTTACCAGAGCGAAGAAGGGACTGGGGAGTAAAAAGAATTCCTAACTCTCCGATATATAATTCCTAAATGACTCAAAACATTTTTCTAGACTCAACAACGCCAGCTATTCGATCAAGCAGGGGGGCTCCTAAGGTTGGGGAAGGCTCTGATTACCAACTTGTAACGCCCTCGATGCGGCTATATCTCCTATGTGTCGAAGCACGACTTAGAGGCATAACCGCATTGAAAGCAATGTCGCAAGTAAGGTAATCTTCACAACAACCCATGTAAATAGATAATAGGGGAAAAGATACATAGTTGGCTTGCACTCGCCACGTCACACAAATACATGAAAAACATTACAATCATCCAATACACTCATGGTCCGACTATGGTACCAAAATAAAAGATCAACCCCAACATGCGACACGGTCCCGATCGCCCCAACTGGGCACCACTACTGATCATTAGGGAAAGACACATAGTAACGGCGAGAGTCTTCGTCGAACTCCCACTTGAGGTCAAGCGCATCATCTGGAACGGAATCATCGGTCCCTGCATCTGGTTTGGAAGTAATATGTGAGTCACGGGGACTCAACAATCTCGCACCCTCGCGATCAAGACTATTTAAGATTATAGGTAAGGCAAGGAAATATGTGGAGCTGCAGCAAGCGACTAGCATATATGGTGGCTAACCTGTTCGCAAAAGAGAGCGAGAAGAGGAGGCAAAGCACGAACGAAGAACTATGATCAAGAAGTGATCCTAAAACAACCTACGTCAAACATTACTCCAACACCGTGTTCACTTCCCGGACTCCGCTGAGAAGAGACCATCACGGTTACGCACGCGGTTGATTCATTTTAATTAAGTTAAGGTTCATGTTATCTACAACCGGACATTAACAAATTCCCATCTGCCCATAACCGCGGGCACGACTTTCGAAAGTTCAAATCCCTGCAGGGGAGTCCCAACTTAGTCCATCACAAGCTCTCACGGTCAACGAAGGATATTCCTTCTCCCGAGACATTCCAATCAGACTCGTCATCCCGGTTCTACAAGATATCCTCGACAATGGTAAAACAAGTCCAACAACACCGCCCGAATGTGCCAACAAATCCCGATAGGAGCTGCACATATCTCGTTCTCAGGGCACACTCAGATGAGACTAGCTACGAGTAAAACCAACCCTCAAGTTTCCCCGAGGTGGCCCCGCAGGCATCCGAAAACCCAAGGGAAAAAGAGGCTAGGTGGCAAATGGTAAAACCAAGGTTGGGCATTGCTGGAGGAGTTTTATTCAAGGCGAACTGTTAAGGGGTTCCCATTATCACCCAACTGCATAAGGAACGCAAAATCCGAGAACATAACACCGATATGGCGGAAACTAGGGCGGCAAGAGTGGAACAAAACACTAGGCAAAAGGCCGAGCCTTCCACCCTTTACCAAGTATATAGGTGCATTAAGGTAACAAGATAATATAGGGATATCCCGACAATAAACAATGTTCCAATAAGGAACGATCTCCAATCTTCACCTACAACTAGCAACGCTATAAGAGGGGCTGAGCAAAGCGGTAACATAGCCAATCAACGGTTTGCTAGGACATGGTGGGTTCGAGGTTTGACATGACAATTTGGTAGGTATCATAGCATAGGCATAGCAAAAGAGCAAGCATCTAGCAAGCAAAGATAGAAGTGATTTCGAGGGTGTGATCATCTTGCCTGCAAAGTTGTCAGAGTTGACTTGATCCTCGTAAGCAAACTCAACGGGCTCCTCGTTAGCGAACTCGTCTCCCGGTTCTACCCAAACAAGACAAACAAGCAAAAGGAACATAATCAACCACGTGCAAAACTCAAACAAACATGATGCAAACATGGTATGCTATGCGGGATGCGATATGTGATGCATATGCAAGATTTAACAAGGAATGATTGAACCTGGCCTCAACGTGCAAATCCAAGAGTGCCACTAGAAGGTTGAGGTGATTTCGTTTGAAATCGATATAAAGATCACCGGAATCGGATGCACGGTTTGGAAATGGCAAGCAAAACAAATATGGCACCGGTCTGTGATAAACAGCAAGTAGCCATCTAAATGCATCAAGTTAAATATGCTACAGCACTCAAACATGACAACAAAATACATGGCAGGGATCCACTCATGATGCTTGACAAAATATGAACACTGAGATACGTCCAATTCATCCATTAACAGGTTCAAACAAGCATGGCAAAAGTGCAAATGATAACAGGTTTCAGACTTTGTGAAATTAACACGTGTGGAATTTAACATCAGGTAGTACACTTTGGAGCATGAAAACTACATGCTACATGAACTTAACATGGCAAAGTAAGGCATGACATGAAGCTACTCAAAGCACTTAACAAAAGTCCCTTAGTGACCTTGAGCCAAAAGGGACCAGAAAATACAATTGCAAGCATGTGAACATGGCAAAAACATAATCAGGTTACAGACTTTGTGAAAAACTGGAGCATGCAAATCTGTTAACGAGTAGGCATGTTCACGAGCTCGATGCACTCACTACAGAGCATGGCATGAAAAAATAAGCATACACCCATCAAGATTACATGGCATAGAAGCTAGACATGGCAATAACAACAACACAGCATGCACGGATCAATAACAACATACTCGGCAAAATCACTAACAAGTCAACAATCTGCCAGGATTCACGAAATAGCAAAAGTAGAGCTCGATTGACTCAAGCTAGGGTGCTCCATAATTGCAAACAAAGACATGGATGGATAGAGCACCCACAATGTTAACAAATCATCCTTACTGATCATCCTCAAAAGAGGCACGGATCACTAGGAAACAACATGAACATATGGCATACCGACAAAAACAGATCAAGGACTTAGAGAAATTCTAAGTCCCTGAAATCAGCATTACGAATGCACTACTTTGAAAGCTTGTGCTAGTCACCACAGATATCACAAAAATACATGGTAAGCACCTTTGTAAAGATGGCATGGCATATAACAAAACACACGTAGAGCTCAGGAGCATATCATGCACACATTAAGCATGGCAAAAATGACAAATAGTTATTTGATGAAACATATCTGACAATTTAACCACATAGCCCTCTTCCAACAGCATTTCGGGTATCAAGATGAGCTAAAATGAAAATGATGCAATGAGATGAAATGATGTACTCTCTGAGACGAACATTTTGATATGCTACCCACCCAAAATAGTTATAGGTGCAAAGTTATGACATGATGAAGAAGGCTAAAAATTACCGAGACACAGACAAATTAGGTCAACCTCTTAGTTTCCAGATCTGGATCGGGATCGCACGAAAAACGAGGATCGCCGGAGTTGGGAGGCGCGGCAGCCGAAGTTCAACGCCGGAGTCGAGGAAGAGGGGCCGGTGGCACCGGATCTGGCCGGAGCGGGTCGCCGGAGCGGCAAGGGGCGGCGAGGGCGGCGGAGAGCGTCGAGGCGGAGAGGCGGCGGTCACCGGCGAGCGTCGGCGTGGGGGCGACGCGGCGGAGCGGCGAGCCGGCGCGGGCGGCAAGCAGCTCCGGGCGGCGGCGCGGTCGGCGAGCAGGCGGCGGGGCGCGGGCCCGATTGGCAGCGCGGGAGGGCCTTCCGTGGGCTCACGGGCCGACGCAGTGGGTGGAGGCGGCGGTGACATGTGGCACAACGCCACTGGCTTCGGGGCGGCAGCGCGAGGTGTCCGGCTAGGTGGCGGACATGTCCGGCGGCGGAGGAGCGGATTTTTAGGGTTTGAAAAAGAGGGGATCCGGGATTTAGAAAGGAGATCTATTTATAGGCATAGAGGGAGCTAGGAAGCTCCAAATGGAGTGCGGTTTTCGGCCACGCGATCGTGATCGAACGATTTAGATGATGGAGAGGGTTTAGGTGGGTTTTGGGCCAAATTGGAAGGGTGTTGGGCTGTAACACAAATGAGGCCTTTTCGGTCCCTCGGTTAACCGTTGGAGTATCAAACGAAGTCCAAATGACACGAAACTTGACAGGCGGTCCACCGGTAGTAAACCAAGGCCGCATGACAAGTCTTGGTCCAATCCGGAAATGTTTAACCCCCACACACGAAAAGAGGTAGAAAGGACCACCGGAGGAGATAGGAGCGCCGGAATGCAAAACGGACAACGGGGAAAATGCTCGGATGCATGAGACGAACACGTATTCAAATGCAATGCACATGATGACATGATATGAGATGAATGACAAAGGCAACGACACGCATAGACAAAAACCCGAACCCGAGGAAATAAAACAACTTAGCACCGGAAATGGCAATAGTTGGAGTACATATAAGGTAAATTATATCCGGGGTGTTACAACACACCCTCTCTTTCCTTATTTAACTGTATGCCACATCATCCAAAAAGTCTAGTTGGCATGCATGATACTGCTTGATACTCCCATATTATGACCAGCCTTAGGGTGTCCATAGTGGGGGTATCATAGTCGGTATCATGCACTCGAGAATAGCAAATATGATGATGTGGCAAAGAAGCAGTAACATAGGTAGATACCGTAACATGTATAATAAATGCTATATTACTTGGTGTCATGCATGGCCATAAATACAGTCATCTATGATATATACTACTCTATGATACTATATATGCACTACGAAGGTACGTACATAGTATCATACACTAGTATCATATGCATGATACTATATATAGTATATGATACTCCCCACTATATAAGGCTGGCCATAGTGGTGGTATCATAGCCGACGATGTCATGCACTCGGAAGTAGCAAGTATGCTGATGTGGTAAAGAATTAAATATATATAGAGAGGGTTAGAGTAACATATAGATAGATACCGTATCATGTTAAATGCGATGCTAATTTGTGTCATGCATGGCAATAAATATGACCCGATACTATACTCTATATATTATACTATGCGCTATAATTAATTAAAGGTAGTATCATACACTAGTATCATATATATATGCATGATACTGGTATATGACACTCTCCACTATGAGTAGCCTAAGTATATATAGCCTAACTAAAACACCCACATGTAGTTGTAGTAGGGTTTTTGACTTTAATTAATTATATTGTAACGCCCCGTATGTAACCTGCCATAATTGTATTCCAACTCTTGCCATTTTCGGCACTAAGTTATGATATTCCTCGTTGTTGGGTTTTGTCTTTGTGTTGCTTTTGTATTTTTCATGCATCTCATATTATGTCATCATGTGCATCACATTTGCATACATATTCATCTCATGCATCCGAGCATTTTCCCCATTATGCGTTTTGCATTCCGGCGCTCCTATGTCCTCCGGTGTCCCCTTTTACCTCTTTTCGTGTGCGGGTGTTAAACGTTCTCGGATTGGACCGAGACTTGCCAAGCAGCCTTGGTTTACTACCGATAAACCGCCTGTCAAGTTTCGTGCCATTTGGACTTCGTTTGATACTCCAACGGTTAACCGAGGAACCGAAAAGGCCTCGTGTGTGTTGCAGCCCAACACCTCTCAAAAGTGGCCCAAAACCCACCCAAAACCCCTCCATCATCTCGATCGTTCGATCACGATCGCGTGGCCGCAAATCGTGCTCAATTTGGAGCCTCCTAGCTCCCTCTACCTATAAATATGTGCACCCTGTCCAAATCCCGGGTCAAACCATAACCCTCTCCCTCTCCTCGTGTCGCTAGACGAAAATTGCCGGTCGGACGTGTCCGACCCGCGCCGCCACCACCACGTGGCATCATGCCATTCGCCTGGCTGCCTCCCTCCGCCGCCAGCTCGCCGAGCCCAGGGCGGGCCCCCGAGGCCCATCGCGCCGCCCAGCCTCCTCCTTCGCCGCGCCGCCCCACGTCGCAGCAACCGCGCCGACGCCGCCTCGCCCGCCTCGTCGCCGGCCGCCGCTGCCACCTTCACTGTGCGCCGCGCCGGCCGACTCCCTCCGCCCGCGCCACCCTGCCACGCCACCGCCACCCTCGCCGCCCCTCGCCACCTCGCGCCGCCCCGGCGAGCTCTCCGGCCGGATCCCGCTCCTCCAGCGTCCCCGACGACTCCGGCCGCCGTCCTCGTCGATTCCGGTGCGAACGGCGATGAACCTCGGAGACCGTGCCCGATCCAGATTTGGAACTTGAGGGTTGACCTAATTTTTCTCCCGAGTCCCAGTACTTTTTAGCATTTTCATCATGCCATAACTTTGCACCCGTCGCTCCATTTTGGGCGTGTAGCATATCAAATTGTTCATCTCGATGTGTACTTCATTTAATTCCATTGCACCATGTTCATTTGAGTTCATCTTGATGCCCTAAATGCTGTTGCAAGTGTGCTATGCAATGTTAGTTTCAGATTCTTATCAGGATTTGGACATTTGTCATTTTTGCCATGTTTAATGTGTGCCTCCTATGATCTTGAGCCCTACATGTATTTTGAAGTATGCCATGCCATCTTTACAGGGGTGCATGCCATGTATTTTTGTGATCTTTGTGATGACTAGTACAAGCATGCAAAGTAGCTCTCGTGATGTTGCTGATTTCAGGGACTTAGAAATCTTCTGTCTTTTCCCTGATAATATTTTTTATGCCATGTATTCATGTTGCTACAGAGTGATCCATTCCTCTTTTGAGCATGTTCAGTAAGGATCATTTTGAGATATTGTTGTGCTCTATCCATCCATGTCTTTGTTTGCAATTATGGAGCACGCTAGCTTGACTCAATCGAGCTCTACGTTTGCTATAAAATGTTCCTGGCAGATTGTTTACATGTTAAGCAATTTTGCCGAGGTTGTTATAGTTTATCCATGCATGCTATGAGAGTGTTCTTGCCATGGTTAGCTAGTTTATCATGTCTACTTGCTGGATGTATGCTTAGTTTGTCATGCAATGCCTTGTGGTGAGTGCATCGAGGTTGCAAACATGCCTACGTGAATCTGTTTTGCCATGTTCCAGTTTTCTGCCAAGTCTGAATCTGTTAATGCAAGTTGCTATGTTCATATGGTTGCCATTGTATTTTCTAATCCCTTTTGGCTTATGGTCAGTAAGGGATCTTTGTTGTATGCTTTGAGTAGCTTCATGCCATGCCTTGCTTTGCCATGATATGTTTCCGTAGCATGTTGTTATCTTGCTCTAAACATTGCTTCCTCATGTTAAATTCCTGACATGTTAATTTCACTAAGTCTGTAACCTGATATCTTTTGCACTTTTGCCATGCTTGTTTGAACCTGCTATTGAGTGAATTAGCCGTAGCTCAGTGTTCATCTTTTGTCAAGCATCTTGAGTGGATCACTACCATATGCTTTGTTGCTATGTTAGGGTGCAGTAGCTTGTTGTTCTTGATGCGTTTAGATGGCCTCGTGCTGTTAATCGCAGATCGGTGCCATATTTGTTTTGCTTGTCATTTGCAAACCGTGCATCCGATTCCGGTGATCTTTATATCGATTTCGACCGAAATCAACTCATCTTTCCAGTGGCACTATTGGTTTTCCAAGTTAAGGCCAGGTTCAATCATTCATTTCCAAATCATGCATATGCATCGCATACCGCATCTCACATGTCATGCATTGTTTCGCATCATGTTATTTGTGCATTGCACGTGGTTGATTGTGTCTCCCTTTGCTTGTTGTTCTTGCTTGGGTAGAGCCGGGAGACGAGTACGTGATCGAGGATCCCGTTGAGTACGTTTACGAGGTTCAAGCTAACGTCAACTCAGAGAACTTTGCAGGCAAGATAACCATACCCTCGAAATCACTTCTATCTTTGCTTGCTAGATGCTCGCTCTTTTGCTATGCCTATGCTACGATACCTACCACATGCCTTATCATGCCTACCATATTGCCATCTCAAACCTCTTACCCACCTTTTTCTAGCAAACCGTTGTTTGGCTATGTTACCACTTGCTCAACCCCTCTTATAGCGTTGCTAGTTGCAGGTGAAGATTGAAGTTTGTTCCTTGTTGGAACATGTTTATTGTTTGGATATCATTATTATATCTTGTTTACTCTATGCATCTATACACTTGGTAAAGGGTGGAAGGCTCGGCCTTATGCCTGGTGTTTTGTTCCACTCTCGCCGCCCTAGTTTCCGTCATACCGGTGTTATGTTCCTTGATTTTGTGTTCCTTACACAGTTGGGTTATAATGGAAACCCCTTGACTGTTCGCCTTGAATAAAACTCCTCCAGCAAGGCCCAACATTGGTTTTACCATTTACCACCTAGCCTTTTCCCTTGGTTTTCGCGGACTCGAGGGTCATATTTATTTTAAACCCCCGGGCCAGTACTCCTCTGAGTGTTGGTCCAACCTGTCAGCTGCCGGTGGCCACCAGGGGCAACTCTGGGTCGGCCTACTGGAACCTTGGACAATCCGGTGTGCCCTGAGAATGAGATATGTGCAGCTCCTATCGGGATTTGTCGGCACATTCGGGTGGCTTTGCTGGTTTAGTTTTACCATTGCCGAGATGTCTTGTAACCGGGATTCTGAGTCTGATCGGATTGTCTTGGGAGAAGGAATATCCTTCGTTGACCATGAGAGCTTGTGATGGGCTAAGTTGGGACACCCCTACAGGGATTTGAACTTTCGAAAGCCGTGCCTACGGTTATGGGCAGATGGGAATTTGTTAATGTCCGGTTGTAGAAAACCTGAAACTTAACTTAATTAAAATGAATCAACAGAGTGTGTGGCCGTGATGGTCTCTTTTCGGCGGAGTCCGGGAAGAGAACACGGTCTCGTGTTATGCTTGAACGTAGGTTGTTCTAGGATCACTTCTTGATCATAGATTCTCGACCGTGCCTTGCCTTTCTCTTCTCGCTCTCTTTTGTGTATGTTAGCCACCATATATGGTAGTGCTTGCTGCAACTCCACATCAGACCCTTTTACCCTACCTAAAAGCTTAAATAGTCTTGATCGCGAGGGTGTGAGATTGTTGAGTCCCCGTGACTCACAGATTACTCCAAAACCAGATGCAGGGACCGATGATACCATTCCAGGAGATGCGACTGAGCTCAAGTGGGAGTTCGATGAGGACTCAGGCCGATACTACGTTTCCTTTCCAGAAGATCAGTAGTGGTGCCCAGTTGGGGTGATCGGGAACATTATACATTTGGGGTTGTCTTTATTTTGGTTCCGTAGTCGGACCTTGATTGTATTTGGATGATTGTAATGATATATTTATGCTATTGTGTGACGTGGAGATTGTAAGCCAACTATGTACCTCTTTTCTGATTCAGTACATGGGATGTGTAAGGATTACCCCTCTTGCGACATTGCTTACAATGCGGTTATGCCTCTAAGTCGTGCTTCGACACGTGGGAGATATAACCGCATCGTGGGCGTTACAAGTTGGTAATCAGAGCCTTCCCCGACTTAGGAGCCCCCTTGCTTGATCGAATCGCTGGCGTTGTTGAGTCTAGAAATTTTTTTTAGTCTTTTAGGATTTATATATATCGGAGAGTAGGATTCTTTTTACTCCTCAGTCCCTTCGTCGCTCTGGTGAGGCATCCTGACGTAGAGTTTTGACTCTTCTCTTCTCAAATTTCACTAAAAAAATTTTAGGATCACGCGGGTATCTTGGAATCGTTTCGATGGTTTTGTGACCAGAACATTGTTCTTGGTGCCTCCTGACATTTAGGGGTTGTGGTAGTGTCCCGGGGAGTTGAGCTCCGAGGTCTTGTTGTCATAATTTTATCGTTGCAATTCTGGAATACATGAGTTTCGCCGACATCGAAAATCTCTTTTATGCAATTGTTGGTGAGATAACCTCGGTGCCACCCAGTACTGGAGCGGGAGTTCGGGAGTATTGCCGTAACTCGTATAACGGGTGCTTTTCGAAGGTTGAGGTAAATGATTTCCGAAGGTTTCTTGGTTATGTGTTGAAGGATGGATACAACTGGATGTAGGATTTGCTAGCTTTGGGTGAGATATTATGCTTCCCCTGTATCCCCAACACCTGATTGCATAACCGGGAAAATTTTGGGAGTTTCATAGGTGGGAATTCATGTAGCTCTAGTATTTCTTCCGCAGATATTTGGTTTGTGATTGGGTAATCCTCACCAAGTATTTGTTATTGTCCGTACCTTGTTGTTTTATTCCTCTACCTCTATCTAAGTGGCTTCTCAATTTATGGAAGTGTGACCATTTAATTTGGAATGCATTGGTTCATTCTTGTTCGGATGTTAAGACTATATGTTGCAATTTTGATCCATTTGATTCAGCTTGAATATATGTATGTCAAGATGCTAACGGATGTCACCCTCTTCAGGATGGCTCCTTCAACGCGTCAGAATCCTGAACCGCCACCACCACCTCCACCTCCAGAGGCATGGCAAGCTGTGATGGCCGCTACCAACGCCAACACGCAGCTGATCATGCAACTCTTGCAAGAGCGCAACCAAGGAAATCAAGGCCATGGCAACAATCAGAATCAGTTTGCTACACTCAACCAGTTCCTCGCAAACCAGCCAAAGTGATGAGGACATGACTACCTTGGATATGACCAAAAATATTGCATATATGCATATTTGTCAGGTGATTTCTAGTGCAAACTATTCAATAATCTATTTATGTTATCCAGAACAAAAATACTTCACACACTTTTGTGTTTTGTCTAATTGCAGGTGTATGGGACATTTGTACAATCCACATATGAAGATAAGGAAGAAAGAGATGTTTATTTGCTGTCCAAAAAGTTCTCTCACGTCACTTTTGGCCCAAGAGAAGATAGAGTCCAAGTCTCTCACGTTCTGGATTCAGATTCGGACTGCACAGACATACCTGACTCAAAACGCACACAAGTTTTTCATACGGACTCCGAATTGGGTGATTCATTTTTTGTTGGAAACTAGATTTCGTGCACTTTCCAACCCAATTGGAATCACCTTCAAATTCGTCCGGAGCGTTGAGTTGTGGACGAAACAATCTGATGCTGCAGCAGAATCCGAGTCAAACTACAAGTCCAAAGGTGTTACATCACCTCCACTTGGGCCCATTGGCCTTGTACGACCTAGATTTAGTTTTAGGCTGCCTTGGGACGTCCTCCCACCTCCTTGGCAGCCACCCCTTGCTCCTATATAAGTAGATCCATCTAGTAGCTTTTCCTTGGGATTTGTTTAGTTAAAAGTTAGCCATTGCAACTTCGTGTGCTTCGTTTGTGTCCAACGACCAGACCAAGACCACTTTTCGGATCCCCACCATTATCAATACTTCATACATATTCGCGATATTCAGATTGCTTTTATCATATTCTTGCTTGTTCTTCGATTGCTTGCAGGAATAGACCTTCGTGGTCAGGTTGATCGTGCTCCGGCGTGGTCAATAACCTCTCGGAGTTGGTTTAGCGATTGCTAAGGCACAACGTCGTTTCACGTTTGTAGTCGGATCGTCAAAGTCGTCTCCACGAAATCGATAGTTATCATCTCATCGAAAGATCGGGACACCCCGCCTCTATCAAGTGGTATCAGATTTCCAGGTTGCTCGGTGAGATTTTACAGTTTTTCGTAGTTTAGATCGAGTCTGTTCTTCATACCTACAATCCACGAAAAAGCCACAAAAAAAATTAGGGTTAGTTCATCATATCCGAACCAATCTGAGCCTTTGCATAATCTTTTTAGGGTTTTGCTTTGTTGAATTTGTGGTTGCATCATCGTGTCTAGTTGCTGGTCTTAGAGTCTAGTCTTTTAGAGTTTTGAGTTCTGGTCATAAGTTGTCACGCCGCCACCCCACCATCATCATCGCCCCTGCCATCTACCACCACCGCTTATCCGCCACCGCTCCGAATCCGTATCCATATACCACCACCAATTCATGTCCATATACCACCACCGATCCATATCCATATACTACCACCGCTACCACCACCGCTGCCATATACCACCACCATATATCCACCACCAATCCGAGTTCCTTGCATATTAGGTTTGTTTTCGGGATCCATCTAATTTCCGATTCGTGTTTCCTTGTCTGAGTAGGTTTCGGATTCCAGCAATCTTTTGCCGTCCGTAGAAGAGGTTGGTTTCCAAAAAAAAGAGTCCGGAAACCACCCTCCGTTTAGGCCCAAAATTTTCGGAAAACGCACTTGACAAAAAAATTTCTGGCTATCCTATTTTTAGGTGTTTCTAAGCGTATTGAGACAGTCGCCGTTATAGAAAGTATTTTTGACCCGTTTCCAGTTTTCGGGTCCGGGCAGTCAAAAAAAAAATTGGTCACAAAAATTTCGTGCCCATCCTGTCAGTTTGACCTGGGAAGAGTTTTGAGACACTCGCCATTATAGTGATTTTTCGCAAAAAAAAAGAGAGCAGCGCAAAAAAAAGAGCGAAAAAAAAAAATTTCGAGAGTGTGCTTTTCCCTTGTTTACGTGCAGCGCCGTGATTTTGTTAGTGTTCTAGGCTCGCGTCTCTAGTCCGGTCTAGCCTAGGACCAGCACAGTATCGTCGTTGAGCGTTTATTCAACATTGCATCTTTGAATTGATTATTGCTAATCTTTTGCTACCATATATAGCCAACCCAGCTCCACATATTTCTACACCGTGTATACGTACGCTCCCCTGGCAATCGCTTTACTCAATATTCGGAGTTACTTGACACCGCTGGTTGCCGATCACCGCCTGCTGCATGGTAAGAACTTGTAAGACATTGATATTTGCTTTACTGTGAGCGTTTTACCACCACATCCTAGTAGTTATAGGAACATTATTTTTGGGTTTTGTTTCTTGTTCTACTAATCATGACAGGATCCAGAGTCAATTCATGGGCTTTGTCGATCGCGGGAGACGTGCCACCACCTTTGCAAATACCACAACCGTCACGAGAGGTGCACAAACATCCAAATGCACATGATCAGGTTAATGTATCTATACCACCATTTAATGGCCGTTTTAAACCTGCTTTATATATTGAATGGGAGTTCGACATAAAAAATATATTTGCTTCCCATAATTTCAATGAACATAAAAAGGTTAAGGTTGCGGTTGGTTCTTTCACTGGTTATGCTTTGGTTTGGTGGAGTGAATATTGTCGGTTACACCCTGATTATATACCTACTACTTGGGATGATTTGAAACTTGCCATGCGACATACTTTCGTCCCTGCTTATTATACTCGTGACATGATTAAGAAGTTGCAACACTTAAAACAAGGTAGTGAAACTGTAACAAAATATTATGATGATTTACAAACTACCTTGTTGCATTCCTCTTTAGAAGAAAGTGAAGATGATTTTATGGATAGATTTTGGGGAGGATTAAACCGTGATATTCAAGAGATACTAATTCATGAAGAGTGTTATCCTATGAACCATTTGTTTCATCTTGCTTGCAAAGCTGAACAGGAAATAAAACAACGTGTTGGCCACGAGGAGAACAAGCGCACGGTGCACATTCCAAGAGTTGATATGATTGTTCCTTCAACTACTAGGCATACTATGACAACCACATCCGTTGTTGTCAGGACTACATCACCTCCACCATGTGACACATCACCCCCGAGAGTGGCTACATCATCTGAGTTGATCATAAGAGGTAATGACAAAGGTACTGATCTTCCATCTCTACATGAGAATGATGAATGCCTTGTCAATTTGAATGCACCATCTGATGAGCTACCCACTACTTTGATCACACCACCTATTTTAGAGGACTACGTTGATAATTTGACTTTGCCATGTGATCAAACAACTGAAATACCAACAATTTTGAGTGCACCCATTGAATTAACTATTGATGCAAAAGAACCAATGTTTAATCATTTTGATATGACCTCTAATCTTGGTGATGATTCTGTGTTGAATGACTTATTGCATGTTTGCTTATTTAAGCATGTTGTAGCATGTAAATTTGATGCAAGTAAGGTTTATTCACCAATGTTGGGATGGTTTAATGATGAACATTGTCAATCTTTTGAAATGAATAAGAGCTTCACTTATATGTGCAAACTGAGTTGCAATATTTTCATACCTTCTACTTCTTGTGCTAATTTTTTGGCTTTAGATTTTATGAACTATGCAAGTTACTCATCTATTCATGTGTCATATATGCAAAAATCAAGGGAAGTAAAAATGGATGACATATACATATACAACATGTACACCTTGTCTCTTTTGTTAGCCACATTTCAGATTAAACAACGCCGAGGACGGCTTTATTTTCAAGAAGGGGAGGATGATGAGGACATGACTACCTTGATATGACCAAAAATATTGCATATATGCATATTTGTCAGGTGATTTCTAGTGCAAACTATTCAATAATCTATTTATGTTATCCAGAACAAAAATACTTCACACACTTTTGTGTTTTGTCTAATTGCAGGTGTATGGGACATTTGTACAATCCACATACGAAGATAAGGAAGAAAGAGATGTTTATTTGCTGTCCAAAAAGTTCTCTCACGTCACTTTTGGCCCAAGAGAAGATAGAGTCCAAGTCTCTCACGTTCTGGATTCAGATTCGGACTACACAGACATATCTGACTCAAAACGCACACAAGTTTTTCATACGGACTCCGAATTGGGTGATTCATTTTTTGTTGGAAACTAGATTTCGTGCACTTTCCAACCCAATTGGAATCACCTTCAAATTCGTCCGGAGCGTTGAGTTGTGGACGAAACAATCTGATGCTGCAGCAGAATCCGAGTCAAACTACAAGTCCAAAGGTGTTACATCACCTCCACTTGGGCCCATTGACCTTGTACGACCTAGATTTAGTTTTAGGCTTCCTTGGGACGTCCTCCCACCTCCTTGGCTGCCACCCCTTGCTCCTATATAAGTAGATCCATCTAGTAGCTTTTCCTTGGGATTTGTTTAGTTAAAAGTTAGCCATTGCAACTTCGTGTGCTTCGTTTGTGTCCAACGACCAGACCAAGACCACTTTTCGGATCCCCACCATTATCAATACTTCATACATATTCGCGATATTCAGATTGCTTTTATCATATTCTTGCTTGTTCTTCGATTGCTTGCAGGAATAGACCTTCGTGGTCAGGTTGATCGTGTTCCGGCGTGGTCAATAACCTCTCGGAGTTGGTTTAGCGATTGCTAAGGCACAACGTCGTTGCACGTTTGTAGTCGGATCGTCAAAGTCGTCTCCACAAAATCGATAGTTATCATCTCATCGAAAGATCGGGACACCCTGCCTCTATCACAAAGACCTTCAGTAACTGTGTCGAGGCAACAGACGCTGATGATTGGCTCATGGATATCTGCAAGCATTTCGAGTGCAGCAACGTCAGGCCTGAGGACTTTGTCAAATTTGCTTCGTTCCAACTCAAAGACGAAGCTACAGAATGGTATCAACAATACAAAGATTCCAGAGGAGGTCGTGTGATTACCTGGGATGAATTCCGTCAAGACTTCAAAGCTCACCACATTCCTCAGAGTGTTGTTGAGAGCAAGCGCGAGGAGTTCCGCAATCTGAAGCAAGGCAGCTTGTCTGTTTACCAGTATAACATGATGTTCCAGAAGCTCGCTCGTTTTGCTAAGCAAGACGTCCCTGACGAGAAGAGCATGATTTATCAGTTCATAGGTGGCCTCAGAGAAGATCTACAACTAGCTCCCGTGCTTTTTGAACCGTAGAAGTACGATGAGTTCTACAATATGGCACTGAAACAAGAGACTGCTCAGCTCAAGTGCGATGCTTCCAAGAAACGAGTCAGGGATGCAACTCCTTCTTCCTCAACTCAAGTGGAAACTAAGCAGCAAAAGTTCTGGTTGCCTCCTCCTCCGTTTCGCCGGCCTTATCAGCAGAAGAGCAAATGTGGCAATGGATCTTCCCATCCACCCAACCCAGGCTTTCAGAACAAGACTTCGTCTCATGCTCCAAGATCAAGTGCTCCGTATCACCGCCCGCTTTCAGAGGTCACGTGCAACAAGTGTTAGCAGAAGGGTCACTATGCCAACAAATGCTTCAATCAGAGGCGTCTTCCTCCTCCTCCTGTGAGATCTGCTAGCACTGCAGTGGTCAAGCATAATCCCAAGTTTGCAAAGGTCAACATGGTGAACGCAGCTCAGGCAGAGGACTCATCAGAAGTTATCATGGGTAACTTTCCAGTTAACTCTACTCTTGCAAAAGTTCTTTTTGACACTGGTGCATCGCATTGTTTCATCTCGAGACCATTTGCATCTAAGCATGAGTTGGCTTTCCAAGTTTTGCCTAGTCCATTAGCAGTTGTCTCTCCGGGTAAACGCATGAACGCTAACTCCATGGTTCCGGATGTTACCATCATGATGGGCGACTATAAGTTTCTGGCTTCTCCAATGGTCCTTGATGACTCGGATATTGATCATATTCTCGGAATGGATTGTCTTTCTAAGCACAAGGCTCAGCTTGATTGTGCTGCCAGGCAGATTCAATTGACACATTCGTCTGAGGATGTAATCGTCTTGGCCGCTCGTGATGATACCATTCGACTGTTTTCTCTCAATGAGAAGGGCGAGTTGGATGCCATTTCTCATATTCCAGTCGTTTGTGGATATCAAGACGTCTTTCCAGAAGAGCTTCTAGGAATGCCTCCTCACCAGCCAGTTGAATTCGTCATTGATCTTGAGCCTGGCACGGAACCTGTTTGCAAATGTCCTTACAAGCTTGGACCTGAAGAGTTGAAGGAGCTGGAGAAATAACTCGATATTCAAGAGCGTATGGGTCTCATCCGACCAAGTTCTTCTCCATGGGGTTGTGGTGTTCTTTTTGTCAAGAAGAAGGATGGAACGGACTGACTTTGTGTCGACTACCGTCCATTGAACAAGAAGACCATAAAGGACAAGTACCCACTTCCCAACGTCAATGAGCTTTTCGAACAACTCAAAGGTGCTCAAGTATTCTCCAAGCTTGACCTCTGTATGGGCTATCATCAGATTCGCATTCGTGAAGAAGATATCCCCAAGACAGCATTCAGAACAAGCTATGGTTCATACGAATACACTGTCATGTCTTTCGGCCTTGTCAACGCCCCTCCAACATTCTCTCGCATGATGAACTTCATCTTCAACACCTACACAAATGACTTCGTCTTGGTCTATCTCGATGACATTTTGGTCTTTTCCAAAAACAAGGAGGATCATACCAAACACTTGAGATTGGTGCTGGATAAACTTAGAGAACATCAATTCTATGTGAAGTTTTCAAAGTGCAAGTTTTGGCTCGATGAGGTTCTCTACCTTGGGCATATCATCTCCGCCAAGGGCATAGCTGTTAATCCTGAGAACGTGTCTGCAATTGTGAACTGGGAACCGCCTCAGAATGTGAAGCAACTCCGCAGCTTCCTTGGGCTCGCAAGCTATTATCGAAGGTTCGTTGAGAACTTCTCAAAGATCGCAAAGCCTCTTTCCAACCTTCTCCAGAAGCATATGAAGTATGTTTGGTCGCCTAAATGTGACATCGCTTTCAACACCCTAAAAGAGAAGTTAGTCACAGCTCCAGTTCTGACTCCTCCTGATGAATCCAAACCATTCAAGGTTTTCTGTGATGCTTCCCTTCAAGGTCTCGGTGCAGTATTGATGCAAGAGAAGAAAGTTGTGTCCTATACCTCTCGACAGTTGAAGCCCAACGAAAAGAACTACCCCACTCACGACCTCGAGTTGGCGGCAGTTGTCCATGCTCTTTTAACATGGAGACATCTCTTGTTGGGAAGGAAAGTGGACATCTTCACTGATCATAAGAGTCTCAAGTATATCTTCACTCAGCCCAACCTCAACCTCAGGCAGGCTCGTTGGGTCGAAATGATTCAAGAGTATAATCCGAGTATCGAATACACTCCAGGCAAGGCCAATGTCATTGCTGATGCATTGAGCAGGAAGGCTTACTACAACAGTTGGATTCTCAAGCCTACCAACCAGAGCTTTGTGAAGCTTTCCGTAAACTTAATCTCCAAGTTGTTCCTCAAGGATTCCTTGCCAACCTCCAAGTCTCTCCTACTTTGGAAGATCAGATTTGCGAGGCTCAACTTCTTGATGCTATGGTGAAGAAGGTGAAGATTGGGATTGCCAAGAGTCAACCCAAGTACAAGTGCTATCGTCTTGATGACAAGGATACTCTATTCTTCGAGGATCACATTGTTGTTCCTAAAGGTGACCTTCGTAAAGTCATTATGAACGAGGCTCACAATTCACTCCTCTCTATCCACCCTGGAAGTACAAAGATGTACCATGACCTCAAGCAGTCGTATTGGTGCTCGAATGAAGCGTGAGATTGCTAAATTCGTTAATGAATGTGATGTCTGCATAAGAGTGAAAGCAGAACACCAACGACCAGCTGGTCTCCTCCAACCTCTTGCCATTCCAGAATGGAAGTTTGACCATATTGAGATGGACTTCGTGACTGGATTTCCCAAGTCCAAGCGTGGCAATGATGCTATCTTTGTTGTCATCGACAAGCTCACCAAAGTGGCTCATTTTCTTCCTATCAAAGAATCTATCACAACAGCTCAGTTGGCAGAGCTATATACCTCCAGGATTGTCTCCTTGCACGGCATTCCGCAGTTGATATCTTCTGATCATGGAAGCATCTTCACCTCTAAGTTCTGGGATTCCTTTCAGAAGGCCATGGGCACCAATATTCACTTCAGCACAACCTTTCATCCTCAAACCAGTGGCTAAGTCGAGCGAGTCAATCAAATTCTTGAAGATATGCTCAGGGCATGTGTCATTTCTTTCGGTATGAAGTGGGAAGATTGTCTTCCATATGCCGAGTTCTCCTACAACAACAGCTTCCAAGCGAGTTCGGGCAAGGCCCCATTCGAGATTCTCTATGGCAGGAAGTGCCGTACTCCTCTTAACTGGTCAGAGACCGGTGAACGCCAACTTCTTGGCAATGACTTGATCACGGAGGTTGAAGAAATGTGCAAAGTCATTTGTGAAAATCTCAAAGCTGCGCAATCGCGCCAGAAGAGTTACTATGATAGCAAGCATCGTGACTTGGCTTTCGAGAATGGAGACCATGTCTACCTCCGCGTCTCTCCAATGAAAGGTACTCGTTGCTTCAGTATCAAAGGGAAGCTTGCCCCTAGATACGTGGGTCCTTTCAAGATCATTGGCAAAAGAGGCGATCTCTCCTATCAACTTGAGCTTCCATCCAACTTCGCAAACGTGCACGACGTGTTTCACGTGTCTCAGCTCCGCAAGTGTTTCAAGACTCCTGACCACACCGTCAACTTTGAAGAGATTGATCTTCAAGAAGACCTATCTTATCATGAGCATCCCGTTGCTATTCTTGAAGAAACTGAGCGTAAGACTCGCAACAAGTCTATCAAATTCCTGAAAGTGAAGTGGTGACATCATTCCGACCGTGAAGCCACATGGGAACGCGAGGACCACATCCGTTCCGAATATTCGGAGTTTTTCCAGTCCTAGATCTCGAGACGAGATCCTTTCGTAGTGGTGGAGTGTTGTAACGCCTCGTATGTAACCTGCCATAATTGTATTCCAACTCTTGCCATTTTTGGCACTAAGTTATGATATTCCTCGTTGTTGGGTTTTGTCTTCGTGTTGCTTTTGTCTTTGTCATGCATCTCATATCATGTCATCATGTGCATCGCATTTGCATACATGTTCGTCTCGTGCATCCGAGCATTTTCCCCGTTGTCCGTTTTGCATTCCGGCGCTCCTATGTCCTCTGGTGTCCACTTTTACCTCTTTTCATGTGCGGATGTTAAACGTTCTCGGATTGGACCGGGACTTGCTAAGTGGCCTTGGTTTACTACCGGTAGACCGCCTGTCAAGTTTCGTGCCATTTGGACTTCGTTTGATACTCCAACGGTTAACCGAGGAACCGAAAAGGCCTCGTGTGTGTTGCAGCCCAGCACCTCTCCAAAGTGGCTCAAAACCCACCTAAACCCCCTACATCATCTCGGTCATTCGATCACGATCGCGTGGCCGCAAACCATGCTCAATTTGAAGCCTCCTAGCTCCCTCTACCTATAAATATGTGCACCCCGTCCAAATCCCGGGTCAAACCCTAACCCTCTCCCTCTCCTCGCGCCGCCGGACGAAAATCGCCGGCCGGACGTGTCCGACCCGCGCCGCTGCCGCCATGTGGCATCACGCCATTCGCCCGGCCTCCTCCCTCCGCTGCCGGCCCGCCGAGCCGAAGGCGGGCCCCCGAGGCCCATCGCGCCGCCCGACCTCCTCCTTCGCCGCGCCGCCCCACGCCGCAGCAACCGCGCCGGCGCCGCCTCGCCCACCTCGTTGCTGGCCGCCACTGCCACCTCCGCCGTGCGCCGCGCCGCCCAGCTCCTTCCGCATGCGCCGTCCTGCCGCGCCACCGCCGCCCTTGCCGCCCCTCGCCGCCCCAGCGAGCTCTCCGGCCGGATCCCGCTCCTCCGGCGTCCCCGACGACTCTGGCCGCCGTCCTCGTCGACTCCGGTGCGAACGGTGACGAACCTCGGAGACCATGCCCGATCCAGATCTGGAACTTGAGGGTTGACCTAATTTTTCTCCTAAGTCCCAGTACTTTTTAGCATTTTTCATCATGCCATAACTTTGCATCCGTGGCTCCATTTTGGGCGTGTAGCATATCAAATTGTTCGTCTCGATGTGTACTTCATTTCATTCTATTGCACCATGTTCATTTGAGTTCATCTTGATGCCCTAAATGCTGTTGCAAGTGTTCTATGCAATGTTAGTTTCAGATTCTTATCAGGATTTGGACATTTGTCATTTTTGCCATGTTTAATGTGTGCCTCCTATGATGTTGAGCCCTACATGTGTTTTGAAGTATGCCATGCCATCTTTACAGGGGTGTATGACATGTATTTTTGTGATTTTTGTGATGACTAGCACAAGCATGCAAAGTAGCTCTCGTGATGTTGCTGATTTCAGGGACTTAGAAATCTTGTCTTTTCCCTGATAATATTTTTTATGCCATGTATTCATGTTGCTATAGGGTGATCCATGTCTCTTTTGAGCATGTTCAGTAAGGATCATTTTGAGATATTGTTATGCTCTATCCATCCATGTCTTTGTTTGCAATTATCGAGCACCCTAGCTTGACTCAATCGAGCTCTACTTTTGCTATAAAATGTTCCTGACAGATTGTTTACATGTTAAGCAATTTTGCCGAGGTTGTTATAGTTTATCCATGCATGCTATGAGAGTGTTCTTGCCATGGTTAGCTAGTTTATCATGTCTACTTGCTGGATGTATGCTTAGTTTGTCATGCAATGCCTTGTGGTGAGTGTATCGAGGTCGCAAACATGCCTACGTGAATATGTTTTGCCATGTTCCAGTTTTCTGCCAAGTCTGAATCTGTTAACGCAAGTTGCTATGTTCACATGGTTGCCATTGTATTTTCTAATCCCTTTTGGCTTATGGTCAGTAAGGGATCTTTGTTGTATGCTTTGAGTAGCTTCATGCCATGCCTTGCTTTGCCATGATATGTTCCCGTAGCATGTTGTTATCTTGCTCTAAACATTGCTTCCTCATGTTAAATTCCTGACATGTTAATTTCACTAAGTCTGTAACCTGATATCTTTTGCACTTTTGCCATGCTTGTTTGAACCTGCTATTGAGTGAATTAGCCGTAGCTCAGTGTTCATCTTTTGTCAAGCATCTTGAGTGGATCACTACCATGTGCTTTGTTGCTATGTTAGGGTGCAGTAGCCTGTTGTTCTTGATGCATTTAGATGGCCTCGTGCTCTTAATCGCAGATCGGTGCCATATTTGTTTTGCTTGTCATTTGCAAACCGTGCATTCAATTCCGGTGATCTTTATATCGATTTCGACCGAAAGAAACTCATCTTTCCAGTGGCACTCTTGGTTTTCCATGTTGAGGCCAGGTTCAATCTTTCCTTGCATTGTATATTACATCCCGCATATCATGCCATGTTTTGCATCATGTTGCTTGCGCATTGCCGTGGTTGATTGCGGTTCCCTTTGTTTGTGTTCTTGCTTTGGGTAGAGCCGGGAGATGAGTATGTGATC
This sequence comes from Triticum aestivum, assembly GCF_018294505.1. Lineage (NCBI taxonomy): Eukaryota > Viridiplantae > Streptophyta > Magnoliopsida > Poales > Poaceae > Triticum > Triticum aestivum. The sequence goes on from NC_057797.1 coordinate 317,646,625, forward strand.
GATGAGCCCATTGAGTATGCTTACGAGGATCAAGCTAACATCAACTCGGAGAACTTTGCAGGCAAGATGACCATACCCTCGAAATCACTTCTATCTTTGCTTGCTAGATGCTCGCTCTTTTGCTATGCCTATGCTACGATACCTACCACATGCCTTATCATGCCTACCATATTGACATGTCAAACCTCTAACCCACCTTGTCCCAGCAAATCATTGTTTGGCTATGTTACAGCTTGCTCAACCCCTCTTATAGCGTTGCTAGGTGCAGGTGAAGATTGAAGTTTGTTCCTTGTTGGAACATGTTTATTGTTGGGATATCATTATTATATCATGTTTACTCTAATGCATCTATACACTTGGTAAAGGGTGGAAGGCTCGGCCTTATGCATGTTGTTTTGTTCCACTCTTGCCGCCCTAGTTTCCATCATACCGGTGTTATGTTCCTTGATTTTGCGTTCCTTACACGGTTGGGTTATAATGGGAACCCCTTGACTGTTCGCCTTGAATAAAACTCCTCCACCAAGGCCCAACATTGGTTTTACCATTTGCCACCTAGCCTTTTCCCTTGGGTTTCACGGACTCAAGGGTCATCTTTATTTTAAACCCCCGGGCCAGTGCTCCTCTGAGTGTTGGTCCAACCTGTCAGCTGCCGGTGGCCACCAGGGGCAACTCTGGGCTGGCCTACCGGAACCCTGGACAATCCGGTGTGCCCTGAGAACGAGATATGTGCAGCTCCTATCGGGATTTTTTGGCACATTCGGGTGGCTTTGCTGGTTTAGTTTTACCATTGTCGAGATGTCTTGTAACCGGGATTCCGAGTCTGATCGGATTGTCTTGGGAGAAGGAATATCCTTCGTTGACCGTGAGAGCTTGTGATGGGCTAAGTTGGGACACCCCTGCAGGGATTTGAACTTTCGAAAGCCATGCCCGCGGTTATGGGTACATGGGAATTTGTTAATGTACGGTTGTAGAAAACCTGAAACTTAACTTAATTAAAATGAATCAACAGAGTGTGTGGCCGTGATGGTCTCTTTTCGGCGGAGTCCGGGAAGAGAACATGGTCTCGTGTTATGCTTGAACGTAGGTTGTTCTAGGATCACTTCTTGATCATAGATTCTCGACTGTGCCTTGCCTTTCTCTTCTCTCTCTCTTTTGCGTATGTTAGCCACCATATATGCTAGTGCTTGCTGCAGCTCCACATCAGACCCTTTTACCCTACCTATAATCTTATATAGTCTTGATCGCGAGGGTGTGAGATTGTTGAGTCCCCGTGACTCACAGATTATTCCAAAACCAGATGCAGGGACCGATGATACCGTTCCAGGAGATGCGACTGAGCTCAAGTGGGAGTTCGATGAGGACTCGGGCCGGTACTATGTTTCCTTTCCAGACGATCAGTAGTGGTGCCCAGTTGGGGCGATCGGGGAACATTATGCATTTGGGGTTGTCTTTATTTTGGTTCTGTAGTCGGACCGTGATTGTATCTGGATGATTGTAATGATATATTTATGCTATTGTGTGACGTGGTGATTGTAAGCCAACTATGTACCTCTTTTTTGATTCAGTACATGGGATGTAAGGATTACCCCTCTTGCGACATTGCTTACAATGCGGTTATGCCTCTAAGTCATGCTTCGACACGTGGGAGATATAACCGCATCGTGGGCGTTACATATATGCACTAAAATGCAATGCAAGGTAAGTGCAAAGAATGACTTAAACATAGCAGACAACCTAAAATGGGCCTGAACGATGTAGCTAGTAACTGAGGATTTATAGTCTGAAGTACCGCATCTCCTTTTGGAAACTACGATCCTTCTTGTGAGATGCTTCGGTATGGAAGGTGCGAGCACCAAAACTTGTGCCAAACTTTACCAAATTTTTTCCATGCGATCGTGAGAGCACGCGACAGTGACACAATGATGTTCATTATTTTTTGGACTCTATTTGCATTTCTTGAAATTAAAATACCAACAAGGCCTACGCCTCTGGCCGCACCTTGCGGCCGAACTGTTTGAAGTTCTTTCCCGTTTCTCTCACAATGAATGAAAACTCGCAAAGCGACACACAAATGATCTTGCTAACACACACGTGTAGTTGCGAATATATATATATATATATATATATATATATATATATATATATATATATATATATATATATATATAAACACTATTCTGATCACGGGATCAGAATAATATTTTGATCACAACATGAACTTCCCGAGTAACGCGCCTGACCTTCCCCGAGTACTAGGTTGAACTTCAGCTAAAAGGTGTCCAAATGAGGCTTGCGATATACCGTTGGATAGCTATGGACATCAGTATCATGACCCAAGTTAAAATTTTGGCAAAATGTAAGCGGTTTAAGAGCACTTTTGAAAACCGTTATTTCTTCACATAAAAAACGTGAATCGTATTTTTGATCGCATTTTTAAACCGTTTATCGGAATGACGCAAATAATATGGCGTTGGAAAGCTGCTGCAAAACTGCTCCTTCCACATTTTTGAAAGTTTTCTCTAATTCCCTACGGTTAAAGAGTAATTCGGAAAATCGTAAAATTTTGCAAGCCGAACACCCCAGTTCGTATTTTCGACGCCATTTCTAAACGGCTAATCCAATTGAGGCAAATAATATGGCGTTGGAAAGTTTATGAAAATGCGCTACTTTTTTATGTTAAAAGTTTTTTCTAATTTTGAATGGTTTAAAAGTAATTTAGAAAATGGTACAAGTTCCACCGAGTTCGTATTTTCGAGCTAATTTTTTAACCGTACGTCCAAATGCAGCAAATGATATGGCGTTGCAAAGCTTGAAGAAATGGGAAACTGTTTTGTATATATTGTTTCTCCTAATTCATTACGGTTTTATGTTAGTTTTGAAAATGGTTAAAACGTATTTTTACCGTAATTTCTACAAACTTTATCGGAATGGGGCAAATAATATACCGTTGAAAAGCTATAAAAAATGCGAAACTTTTTCATGTTGATGGTTCTAGCCGTTTTCAAGTAATTGCGAAAATGGTGAGATCATTCTTTCTACCTTTATCACGGAACAGATTATTCGAAAATGCACCGCGTGAAGAACCTGAACTTCTCGGTGCGTGTACCTGAACTTCACTCTGTTTTTCACGTGATTTTCTTGCCCGTAGCTCTCCATCCACCAACGGAACACTCATCTGAATTGAGCAAAGAATATACTGGTGGAAAGCTGATGTAAACACGTAACTTTCCCGTGTTGATCGTTTTTTCATACTCGCGACGATTTTAAAAGTTTTTTCATCTGAAATTCATTCACATAGTAGTCGAACTTCCTGCTGTTTTCACGTTGAACTTCTGTGATATATTTTCATTTGAAATTTTCCCATTCATTTCGTCTGTGTTACATAAATGATATACCTTTTGTGCAAACCTCTCTCACAATAATTTTTCAACTTTATCCGATGGAGGACTTGAACTTATAACAACAAAACTTTTAGACTTTGCTTTTTTATTCTTTTTTTAATACAAAATGCACACCGTGTAGTACGTGAACTTCTGGCAGTTATCAATCTGAACTTCTCTCGGTTACGTGAAAATATCTAAGATTTTTTTATGATTTTTTAATCTGATTTTCTTAATCCCTTTTTATGAAATTTTGAAGCGCTCTATTTTTAAAAGTTGAACTTCTTGTTTTTTATTTTTTGAACTTCTTGTTTTCATTCTTTAATAACGAGGAAATTCTGAGTTTTCTATAATCATCGAACTTCTCGATCTTTTTAATACGGACTTCCTGGTTTTATTTCTTAATCTTTTTTTATGAAAGAAGCGCTCTATTTTTAAATGTTGAACTTCTTGTTTTTTTATTTTTGAACTTCTTGTTTCCATTCTTTATTAACAAGGAAAGTCTGAGTTTTCTATAATCATCGAACTTCTCCATCTTTTTAATATGGACTTCCTCATTTTATTTCTTAATCTTTTTTATGAAATTTTGAAGCGCTCTACTTTTAAATGTTGAACTTCTTGTTTTTTATTTTTGAACTTCTTGTTTCCATTCTTTAAGAATGAGGAAAATCTGTGTTTTCTATAATCATCGAACTTCTCCATCTTTTTTAGTTATATCCTTTCATTTTAATTTGAATTTTTTCATTTTATTCTTTAGTAACAAGAAAAAAATATGAGTGTCTTCAAAACTTCAAACTTCTCTGCTATTTTAATTTGAACTTTTTAGTTTTATGTGTAGAAAAAATATGGTTTCTAAATAAGCATCAAACAATTTTCTTAAAATTGAACTTCATGCTTTTATTTTTCCTAAAAACAGAAAGAATTTGAGTTTTTTGTGTACATCGAACTACTCCATTATTTAATTTGAACTTCTTTATTTTATATAGCAAGGAAAATTTAAGTAATTTTTGAAATATCAAACCGCTCTATTTTTGTATTTTGGACTTTTTGCAAGTAAATGAATAATGAACTTCTTGCGCAAGCAATTTTGATTTGAGCTTGAAGGAGCACGTGAACTTCTTGCAGCAAACTTTTTAGCATTTTAGTTTTGTTTTCTTCCATTCACATCTGGAATGCAACCCGGGTTGTTTTTTTCACATCAAACTTCTACCATGTGTTTTTGTTCATAATTCATCAGTTGTTCGTTTGATTTACACAAATCATGTAGCTTCTGAAATTTGTGGAAAAGAAACAACTTTATTATTTTAATAACGAGGAAAATCTATGTTTTGTAATCATTGAACTTCTTCGTTATTTTTTTGAACTTCTTGATTTTTTTTGGGTTTTGAACATGTACATACACGGTGAACCTTTCTCACTACAATTTTTTTAACTTTTCCTGGCGGAGCACCTGAACTTCTAGCAACAAAAAATTTAGACTTTGTCATTTTTTCTCTTTTTTCTCATATGATACACACACTATGTAGTAGCAGAACTTCCGGTTGTTTTCATGTTGGACTGCACTTTTTTTTAAATTGACCTTCTTGATTTTGTAATAAATATTGATCTTCTCCCTTGTTTAAATTTGAACCTCTAGTCTTTTAAAGGGAAAATGCATTTAAGTTTTTTAACTGCTCTATTTTTAATTCGAACTTCTTTGGGCTATTCTTTTAGTAACAGGGAAAATCTCAGTTATGTAATATACATCGAAGCGCTCAATTATTTAAATTTGAACACTGGTTTTATAAACATACTCGAAAAACCCCATTTTTTATAAACTTTGTTGAACTGATTGTTGAAAATTTTGACCTCTGTTTTTTATAAACATTAAGTTGCGCTGTTCTTTTATTTTAACCTTCTTGGTTTTGTAATAAATATTGAACTTCTCCGTTATTTAAATTTGAACCTCTAGGTTTTTTAGAAATAGGGAAAATCCACTTTAAAAAATTAAACTTTTCCCTCAATTCTATGTCTAAATTTCCAAACATTTTGTACCGCATACTTCTCATGATTGTGTTAAATTCCCTTTTTGTTTCTGTTAACCCCATTTTTTTATTCCTGGACTCCCCTATTTTTAGTGGTTGAACTTCATCCTTTTTTGTAATTTATTGTTTTTGCGTTAAAAACATATTGAATGCCGTAGTATCCTTTCATGTACCCTCATGTTTTCTATGATATAAATGAAAGTTTTAAAAATATAAATTAAATGGGCTTGGTTCTATACATGCATAAGTACAAAGAAATGAACATTAAATCAGGAGAATACCTGATAAAATGTCTCTGTATTTTTTTCTTGCTTAGTATAAATGTAATATTCTCCTTTTGGGTCATAAACACGAACAGCTGTGGTGCACACGAGTTGGCTACACAATCTGAAACATTTTTGAGTTCGTGTGTGACAACACGCATGTGCACTCATACATGCATGCACCCTGCACATCAGCACATACTACTAGCACATCGCACACACTCACCACTCATGGGACATACTACTAGCACAACGCACACACTGACCACTCACGCGACACACCAACGGAATGCACGCACCCGACGGCAGCAAGCTACAACGTTGCGGATTCGTCGTCGTCTGCGGTCGGATGCCATGGCCATGCCCGACTACTCCGGCCAATCTACTCCGCCAGGTCCTGGCCCGGACGCCTCCATTTTATCTCGTACTTATCCTCATGTGCAGCGCGTGTGCACACGCACAGAGAGAAGAATTATAGGGGAGCCACACACTGATGCTGCTGGACACCTGCTATTTCTTTTTCCTTCATTTAACATACACACTGAGCTACATAGTCTGCCAGGATGAACTTCCCTGTCTTTCATACTGCTCGCATGGGATGGAGGTGTCGTAATTCTTGTTTCCCCTGCACACCACTCTTCATGTGGTTCACGAAGTAGTCTTCCTGGTAGACTGGTAGAAAAAGGAGAGACACAACAAATACATAAGACAAAATTTGTCACCCTCACCTTCTGCTGGGGACTTCTGCTCGCGATGGCCTCGACCTCCCTGGTGCTACGGTGCTGGACTGAGATGGTGTTGGGTCATCATCGGGGAATTGGGACTTGGACGGCGCCTGCACCCCAATCCGGACTACAACGGGCCACATGGAGTACCCAGGATCTGGATTTTTGCAACTCCCTGGCACTCTGCTGTGGCTGCATGAACGCTGCTGCCATCCAACGGTGCCCCTGTTGTTGCTCCTAGAAATCCGTCTCTAGCATTCCGTCTCTAGCATTCTAGTTAACATCTGAACTCATGTGTCATGACAACGGTGGGGAGATGGAGCCGGGCGAAGGGGAGCTGCATCTCATCTAGGGCCACACCCATGGCATGTGCGAGGTCGTGGCAATCCCAGGGATGCTTGTCGCGATGGTGGATGGGGCGGCGGTGTGTGGGGGCTGCCACGAAAGGAAAAGTAATGATGTTAGTAAAGAAAGATAGGATAAATTAAAGCATGTCATTTAGGAAAATAAATGAAAGTTTGCTCTGCATAGTTGCTCTGACAAAATCAATTTATTCATTTTCTAGTACCTACTTTTTGTAATGCAGGTCGAGTTTTCAGTAAAGGTGCGCAATCATCCCAGAAGCAAAGCAGTACCTCAATTCTCTGTAGCTCAAATTCCACAAATCACTAGTCCCCTGTATTTCCAGTGCAAGTGAATATGTTGAACTGAGCCACCAAAAACTCTTTTTTTAACCTGAAAGTGGCGAGGGAAATAAGATAAACGGTTGTATATGAAGTGCAGACATAACTGGACTACTACTGGCTAGTAATTGAGGATATGCCCATGAAGAATTAACAGCTGATCAAACAGCCACATGATCTGGTTTCACTCCTCTGAATGCAAGTGCGCAGTAGTTCAAGATGAACACAGACTGAAGCATAATACATCAGTTCTAACTAACAAGAAGTAATTCACCTACTCATTCTATAGTGGTATCCATGAGTGGATGTTTTAACTACTCTGCTGGCGATGATGTGACCGTTCTATTGGCGATGATGTGACTGTTCACAGCACTGGATACGCATAATTCTTTTTTAAGAACATATGAAATGAATTATCGAATCAAAATAAAAAAGGGACTCTCTTTTTTATGCAGATGCAGACCCACTTGTTTATTTAACATACTATAAGATGAAGAACAGAGAAGCATTTATACTAACATTACTGACTTGCAAACAATATTGTAGAAACAAACATCAGAGCTACCTGTCGATAGTCCAAGTACACACCTGATGATGAAATCGATTCCAAGCTCCAAATGATGTACCAGCCTATGTCAAAGCTAGCAGATAAGAATAGCTTCACCCAACAAAAGGGCACAACACAGAGCAACCCTAGTAGTGCAGCGGATTTAGAACGTTCAGATTTACATGGTCTTCATCTAGCAGCAGATTTACATGGAGGAGCAGCAGCAATTCAGACGTTCAAGCAAGAGACGATGGGAAGGTCGATCAGACACGCCAGAGAAGGTCACGTGCGATGGATGCTTAGGCAGGGGTTACAGAGGCGACAACGGGAGTCCTCCACGGAGGAGCGCGAGCGGCTGGAGGAAGAGGAAGCCGCCACTGGCTGCGTGGGTAAAGACCCAAGGTGGTGCAGGCTCTTGGCGTCGCCAGAGTTGAGGAGCGGCACCGGCGGTGGGATACGGGGCGTCGGCACGCTCCGGCGGAGGGAGAAGCGAGGAGGTGGCCGGGTGAGGCACGACTTGCTATTCCTGGTGTCGGCGCCCCTATTCTGCTCCTCCCAGCACAGGTGCCTCTGCCCTGTGTTCATCCGTCCCAGGGGGAGCTCGGGCAAGACCGGATCCGTGCGCAGAGGGGGACATCCAGGTGGTGGTGGGCGGCGGCGAGAGGTCCTAGTGGTCGGCGATGGCAGCGCGGGATACTGGTGGTGGGCGGCGCCGCGGCGGCGCGCGTCGCTGGGGTTTTGGGTGCGGGACAGGGAGGGGTGGTGGCTCGCTGGGGGTGGCGTTAGGCGGGATGCAGGCGGCGGTGCAGATGTGGGCAGGCCGGCGCCGGCGGGGCTTTGGTTGGTGCCGCCGCGCGGGGAGTGGGTTGAGGCTAGTGTGGTCGGGGCTGGATGGATTATATCGGGGTGAGTTCAGGAAGACCTCCGCGCGCCTTAGGGTGCCGTGATCCAAATAACTATTTTAATCCTGGGATTAGAATAGTGTTGTCTTATATATATATATATATATATATATATATATATATATATAATTTATCATCCAGGGTGCCGAATAAGTTATTCTTCACCCGAGGTAATCTTATGATCATTTCATAATTAAATTACGTTTCGAATTCAAATAGTTACATTTCTATTGATTCACTATGTAAAATTTGACATAAAAAAAATATATAGGTCATAAGACAAGAAAATTTGCAGTCTATGTGTATTTTAGACTATGTTTTTACGTTTGTAATTTTACGTAACATAAAATATTTTTTACGGAGATTATATATTTTTTACGGTCCCTTTTTGCGTCGAAAATAAGACAAAACTTACGGAACGTAAAATTACGGTGCATTGATGGTAAAATAGAGGGGGTGAAGAATAACTATTCCTCACCCAGGATGACGAATAGCGCGACCCTATATATATATAGCACGACTTTCCTATCAACACTAGCTACAGACGTTGCTATCAGAACCTTTCAATTGCCTGGAGATTCAAACTTTGTCGTGGATAAGGTTTCAATTTCAGGAATTATTGGTGATCTCACTGTCCAAAGAGGAAGCCATGTGCCTCTACTTTACTGGCGCTTGGACAAAAACGGCAACCTAGGGCCTGTAGTGTCAGGTGTATTCAGAGTTCGTTTGCAGCCACTTTCCAACATCGGGGCTCTCACATGCAACAGTTTCGGCAAGGCTATGGAGTAGGTTTTGTTGCTTTGCTATCTTCAAAAGGTTCCATCCGTGGCCTTCTTTTTTAGCAAAATGACCGTCCATCATCTGCATCCACTCCTTACGGTTCTGAACTTTTTATTGTTTGAGCCTGAAGATTGCCATACGTTGCAACCAAACTGGATACAACAATGCATCCTTCCATTACGGGCAATAAATTCTGCCACAGTCTACATGCATCCTTACATTACGGGCAATACATCAATGCATTCTTGCCCGTGAAAAACTAAGAGTTTGAGTTTGAGCCTGGAAGCAATCATCTAATGCAACCAAAAATGATATCTCTAATAAATCTGCCGCATTTTCAACAAGCAAACCTGCCAGCTTCAAGTTGCATTACATACCATGGTTCCTACTAGTTTCTTTGTTCATTTATTATGAAAAGTTCAAGCAAGAGAGCCGCATGTAATGGAACCCAATGTGTTGGTAGTTAACCAAGCATTCATACAATCCGTTCGTTCCGAGCCTGGAGAACTTGATGAATCGTCAACTTATTGTGAAGTGCAAGCTTTTCTGACCGGTACTCACCGTGACAAAAGCACCATCAAATGCAGTCCCAAAAATGTTTCTGTACTGAATACCCTGATCTATATTACATGGCAGCTATTGTTTTTACAACACCATTTTGTTGCAGCATAGCTTCAATCCGCCCTATATAGTGATGCATCTCTTCTACAAGTTTGAGCAAAGTACAATGGCTTCAATGGGAGGTTTGGTTTGGGAGATGCAAGTAGTTCCAGGGGGAGTCTCTCAAAGAGTATTATCAAGGGTGAGGACCATTTTGCTGGGATCATCGAACCACCATGTGATGTTCTTGCTGCAGAAAGCGTTTCTGTCAACCAGTCCAGTGAGATGCAGGTATGGATTTTTTTTTGTAATTTCATAATACATCTGCGCTTAGTGCACTGCTTAAATTTCTCGGCTGATTTTTTGATATACATAGCAGCTCCCCCCCACCCCAACAACCATGTTCCTCTGACAGTAAAACAAGTCTCAATGCTCGTTCCTGCAATATAATACGAGGTGGTCTATCCGTCCATGGGATGCCAATCAGTACAGTAAGAAAACTACAATATATATTATTCACATACACTTTAAGATTATACTGCAATATAAAATATCTGATGGTTGTTTGATTAAGGCACGTCTCATTGGAGTTATGTGGAATCGACATGACTCGACGACGATCCACCATAGTAAGAAATTCAAAGATTGAAGTCGGTCCAGAGATTCAAAGAAGATAAGTAAAAAAGGCTACCGGAATGAAAACTGATCAATTTGCTGGTTGACGAATTCCTCGTCGTGCGCTCCGTGGTCATTCTTTTGGTGAAGGAGAAGCCTGTCTCTCTCTTTGGTGCAGGCTGCTCCGGTAAGAAGATGGTTTGGTCACGGGTATTGTTGACGTACTGCAACATCGCGTGTCTTTTTCTCTGTCGTGACCTACCAATGTTTGGACCGTGGTCACGGGTATGCCATATTCCTTTCTGTTCGCAAGCTGGTCAAATTGATTTGACCGTCTTGATGTTCAAAATAAACTTACCAGCTAGCGCATGACCTAATGGTTTAAGTATATCTAGATAATTTACAGAGTGTCTATATACCGAGATAGAAACTGATACAGGAATATAGAGAGAATAATGATGGAGATATGATGAGCGACGAATACTTTTTTATTTTTTTGTTTTTATCAAGTACTTCTTTCTTATCAAAATTGTAATAAAAATATGTGTGAGTATAGTGCACATCCAAAATGCAAGTATAAAGTAATTTCAACATTGAAAATGTATATATTACGGTGATCCCGTTGATAGGCGCCGTGTTAGGAGAACCAGCACGCAGTCGCCTCCCCCCGCCCCCTCCCAAAAAAACCCTAGGGTTTCTCTGCCTCCTGCCTGCACCGCCGGCGGTCCGCCTCGTCTCCGGTGGTCTTAGAGCCATAGCGACGCGGGGGAGCCCAGCCCTCGCCAATGCGAGGGCTCTGCTTTTAGATGTTCCTTCTAGTTTTGTTAGGATTTGTGTCCTGCTCAGGAAGACCAGACGGCGATGGCTCCCTCAAGATAGAATAAGGTTCTCCCCACCTCCCCCCGTCTCGGTGGTGCATCTAGCATCATCCGTGGGCATGTGGAGGTGTGTCTGATGGGTTTGTTCAGATCTGGTCATAGTGTGTCTACGTTCATGTGTCTTCAGGTTGGATCATTCTGATCTATGCTAGGTTGTTGTTCTAGTGCCCTGGTCCTATAGGGCCTTAGCATGATGACTACCTGATTGTCTACTACAACAAGTTTTTCCCGGCTGCGGCGAGGTAGGGCGATGATAGCAGTGCGCATTTGGCTTACTTCAGTGCTTGTAGTCGTCGTTAGGTGGTCTACGGATCTGGATGTATTTCTTTTTCATGTTCGTTGTACTATCATGCTTAAAAATAAATAGGTTGAAAGTTTTTCAAAAAAAGATAGGCGTCGTGTTCATGTCATTCCCGGTTTGGAGTTTTCAACATTAATTTCACTAGCACATGAACATAACATTAGGTGCATATTTGGTTGAAACTAGTACACCAAACCCGATTCAAAATATCTCACATAGATGCTTACTTGAGATTTATAAAATATTGCATACCCCCTCCATTCGGAAATACTTGTCGGAGAAATGGATGTATCTAGACGCCTTTTAGTTCTAGATACTTCCATTTTTACCCATTTTTCCAACAAGTATTTTCGGACTGAGGTAGTAAAAAATTACTAAAACTGCTAACATCGATACAACTCTCATTACATCGCGAGCACCACACCGCTGGAGCATGCTTATTTGCCACCGCTATCTACGCGCTCCGGGTAGAGGCAGCAAACCTCTCCAGTGCTCCCCCGGCTCCTATAATGGTCAGATCTAGCTCTTCGTCGGCGCTCCGGACAATTCATATACTCCCGTCCTCCCTCCCTCCCCCCTCTCTCTCCGTGTATCTCTCTCTCTCTTGTTGTACGGATTATAATTTAATGTAGGCACCAAGATCCTTATACCCATTGGGCCACCGCCCTTTTTGAACCGCTCCTTTGTAAGTCTGCCATTGCTCCCGACAATTCATATATTCATGTCCTCTCTCTCTCTCTCTCTCTCTCTCTCTCTCTCTCTCTTTGTGCGTGCGTGCGCGCCCGCGTGTGTGTGCGTGTGTGTGTGTGTTATCCTAGGGATGGACAAACTATAATTTAATCTAGGCACCAACCCTTGACGTGGTAAAACTCACTCAAAACATAAGTTTATAGAGTTTGCATAGGAGGAAACACAAATTATGGACAGATAGTATGAGTGAAACATGCAACTTATACCCCTCACGTTAGTCTAGTATCCATGTATTGTCACAATGACATGGGAACCTTCATTTTCCATTGCCCAAACTTTACACAAACGTATGTGTGCACTCTTTTTATTGGATCAGGCACCTTATATACCATGAGTGTTGTACCCATCGGAGCAACACCCTGGTATAGAAGGTCCCTTTGACGGTCCGTCGGCACGCTGGACAATCCATACTCTCAACCTCTCTGTGTGTGTGTGTTCTTTGTGTGCATCAAGGTGCCAACACTTACGTAGTTAAGCTCGCTTAAGAGGAAACAACAACAATGAACAACAATCGTAATTGAAACATGCAAGTTACACCCCTCGGGGTGGTCTTGTATCGTCATAATGACACACGAACCTTCATTTCCCATTGGGGCATCATCCTTTTCTAGTCGCTCCTTTGAAAGTCCTCAATTGCTCCCAACAATTCATATATTCCCGTCCTCCCTCTCTCTCTCTCTGTGTGTGTGTGTGTGTGTGTGTGTGTGTGTTTGTGTTTGTGTTTTGTCCTAGGGATGGACAAACTATAATTCAATCTAGGCACCAACCCTTGACGTGGTAAAACTCGCTCAAAACATAAGTTTATAGAGTTGGCATAGGAGGAAACACAAATTATCACCAGACAATATGAGTAAAACGTGCAACTTATACCCCTCATATTAGTCTAGTATCCTCGTATTGTCATAATGACACGGGAACCTTCATTTTCCATTGCCCAAACCTTACACAATCGTATGTGTGCAGTCTTTTTATTGGATCAGGCACCTTTTATACCATGAGCGTTGTACCCATCGGAGCACCACCCTGGTATAGGTGGCCCCTTTAACGGTCCGCCGGTGCTCCGGACAATCCATACTCCCAACCGGTGTGTGTGTGTGTGTGTTCTTTGTGTGCGTCAAGGTGCCAACACTTATGTAGTTAAGCTCTCTTAAGAGGAAACAACAACAATGAAGAACAATCGTAATTGAAACATGCAAGTTACAACCCTTAGGGTGGTCTTGTATCGTCACAATGACACAGGAACCTTCATTTTCCACTGCACGAACTTTGCACAATAGTATGTGTGCACTCTTTTCATTGGACCAGACACCGTTTATCATGAACATTATGCCCATCGGGGCACCATCCTTTTTGAGCCGCTCCTTTGAAAGTCCGTCGCTGCTCCAAAAACTGGTATATTCCCGTCCTGCCCCTTCCCCCCTCTCTCTCTGTGCATGTGTGTGTGTATGATTTTTTGTCCTAGGATGGACAAACTATAATTCAATCTAGGCACCAGCCCTTGACGTGGTAAAACTTACTCATAAAATGTTATAGAGTTGGCATAGGAGGAAACACAAATTATGACCACACAATATGAGTGAAACGTGCAACTTATACCCCTCACGTTAGTCTAGTATCCCTGTATTATCATAATGGCATGGGAACCTTCATTTTCCATTGCCCAAACCTTACACAATCGTATGTGTGCACTCTTTTTATTGTATCGGGCACCTTTTATACCATGAGCAATGTACCCATCGGAGCCTCACCCTAGTATAGAAGGTCCCTTTGATGGTCCGCAAGACTTGCTATATCCGGCTGCATGCTCATATAGTATAAAAAAGTTTCAAACAGCGTAAGCACTCCGTGCGTCCCATAATGTAATAATTTTTTTTTGTAGTGTCAAAAAATGTCTTACATTATGGGACAGAGGGAGTACATAATAGCCAAGAGTAACCAAGGGTGGGTGAAACTCAACTCCAAAAAGTATTCACTTTGGTACAAGTAGTAGTGTGCATATAGCCAAAGAACTCACCATCAGAAGCTCCAGCCGACAGCTAAATAGTGCTCCTCAAGGCAAGACGTCGCCACAAATGTGTGATTTAATAGTGCTCCTCTAGAATCAATTTAACAGTCGACTTGGGAGACAATCACATACAAGGTTGTCAGAATCGCGATTCTGTTATACGATTCTACGACTTTATGATCCAAACTAACCCCTCTGATTCTACGATTTTAGTTCATAGAATATACGTTTTTACGATCCTGATAGTGAAGATTCTACGATTTGCGATCCTACCATCAGAGCTCCGATCTGATTCAAAATCACGATTCTGACAACCTTGATCACATATTTGTGACTGTTAAATTGATTCTAGAGCTTTTGTATCTAAGCCATTGCAGGAGGACGATTATGTTGCCTCTGTAGCCTGCCTATTGACATGATGCGGTATGGGATGGTGGGCTTGGACGATGGTGACTAGGCCGCGCCCAGCGGGTGCACATGCAGGGACCAGTGTGGCCAGAACCCTGAACACAAGTTAGTAACTTCAGTTTTTTTAGAAATCAGAACCAATATCTCAGGGAAAACACAAAAGGATTCTTATTCATCTCATTTTGATACATAACTATCATTCGGTCAGCACAAGCTGGGCAACAAACTGCCAGATTCAAGGGGAGGGTAACATTGTATTAGGGTACAAGACGAGTCAATATATCTGAAACCACGACAATGACTAAATAGCCACACAATCAAAGAGCAGGGTGCACATTTCATTTATTCAGAGAACATAGTGCACACGCAGTGCTCAAACATTTATTCAGATAACACGTGTTTAAAAGATATAGAGATTGACACTTCATGGTCATTTAAAACAAACTGGAAAATCTGTCATCAGGGAAAGGGTAACTCCGAAAATTTCAGAGAAGTGTAAAGCTAACAAATTTGGCAGGTTTCATCATTGCCAGAATAGCATAAATGAAAAATATGGAAACATGACAAAAAATCTTGAAGCGAATGGATAACCAGTAAGCCAGCCACCCCAATTCACGCACCTCCGAGGACTGTGATAGCAGGCTCGCCCACAGCCCGGTTGCAAGTGGATGCGTGGCCGCAGGCAGCGAGTTCCGCACGGCCATTGGCGCGGGTGTCTTCCCCGCTACCCGAGCTAAAAAGTTCAGAGGGTGAGGCAGCTAATCCATGTAGCATATAACACCTTAAAACTTGAACCACGAGCCATGTATGATGGAAAGGAACCAATTCAAAATCCATCCAGCTCGCTCCAGAACTGCATACAACGATGGAGATGTAAACATCAAAATTTAAAAAACATGAAATGATGGACAACACACTTGCCAGAACACGAACAATGCACATGAGCAGAAGAGGAAGTTGGGTAGGAGGGTGAAGAACTCGCAACAAATCAAAATAATGTAACAGCAATCTCACCTTTGAGCAACCATAAAATCAACTTCAACCACAAATATGGCCTTGTGGAAGAGGACGGGGAAAACGAAATAAGAACTGTTCTCGCAAATCCACTTTAGTTTGGCGACATGGCACAGAAGGCTGGGAGACGAATGAGTGATTCCTCGGACATCCATGAATTACATATTAGCACCTGCATAATCGAGAAAGCAGATTAGAAATAATGGTAGAATCTGAACGAATTAAGAAGATGTGTGTGTGTGGGGGGGGGGGGTGGCAGAGAAGGATGACGATGGTCGTCGCACGACCCATGATGGATGAGCTCCACCGGCGACGCCCACGACCTCCGAAGAAGGGGTGGAAGAGGGTCGAGCGGAGCTGCTCGCCGGGGAAGGGAAGGCATCTGGCCATGGAAGGGAGAGGATTGGGGCGGTGGGATCTAGATCAAGATTTATTTCTTCTTCTGAGAACATCTAGATCCGAGATTGAGAACGAGGCAGAGAGAGGGACGGTTTTTTTTTGAGTGGAGAAGGACTGAGCGAGGGAGAGAGAAAACGGGACAGAAATAGCCCAGCCCACAAACTTAGCATAGCACGGCCAAAAATATAAACCATAAAAAAATGCACGAACCTTACCTACGCAAAGAACCGATCGCATGTTGAGAACCTTTCGTGGGCTGGAACTCTTTGCTGGCGGCCCGAACACTGACACAGTGCAGGCATGCCAGGCTACGGGCTGGGCCTAATGCCTATGCACATGAGAAAGTGGTCCAGATTCATCTAAAAGAGGAAATAAACTTCACACAACCAAAATGATGAAAATGTTTAGAGGGAAAGAAAGTGGACCATATCCTAACACGAGCATGTGGCTCAGATTGCTACCTCTAGAGGGAAACACAATAGCTTTGCTTTTCCCTATATATATATATATATATATATATTAAGTTTAGCCGTATGTAATAATGCAGTGCTCATGGTTGATAGTGCTACCGATTTGCTTAGTGGGCAGGAATAACTGGTTAGCTTTCTGTAACTTCTATTTCTATTACTGCAGAATAATTGTTTTTTACATGGAGCTGACTGTTATTTCTTCTTTTTCACCAGGATTTAATACATCAAGCTAACTGCTATTCTTTCTTTTGTTCCAGTAGTTAAGGTTGCATTTCGGAGGGGAGCATACATATTACCTTGATTGAGTTGAGTTTCATGTGCTGAATTACTGTTATAATTAAGTTACCAGCAGCAAAGAAAGAGAGTCATGTAGGCACTAGAACTGATAAGGTAGTCTGCTCTTGCAGATCATCTGGTTGATCATTTTCCATACAAGTGTGACTAAGCTCTACCAAGTTCTATAATGACACAATAGTAACTTGTTACAGGACAAGTTTACTGAGTAATGAGTATGAATAGAAGCTTTGATTTTTTTGCCATTTATAGTCTACTTGGAATATAACTCACAAGGTAAGAACATAATTACTGTTTTTTGTCATTTCAATGTACATCCATATTGGCGGACAAGCTATCTTGCGAAGCCCCGGATCATGGCGTTCCTGTGGAGGAAGAGGGCGGCGGGGTCGATCTCCGGTGAATAGAGAGGGAGGCGAGGATGGGTGCGGCAGGTAGAGCCCCGTCCTCCTTTGTCCTCTCCCATCGAGCGCCGGATCAAAGAAGCAGCAGCTCCCCACCTCCATCCCGTCTCCTCTCCTACATCGGCCGTGCCACGCCGCACTCGTGGACCACAGTCGCGGAAGCACCTGGAGAGTGCAATGTCAACTGCTGGGTCTCCAGACATTAAAGTCACCGGCATAAAGAGAGATCTTGTGGACATATAGGATGAGGTGCAAACCACAGAGGTAAAATCTTGCTCAACATTGCAGAGTTAGGTGTGAAGATCGTGATTGCTATTGTAGCTGGTTTTATTATTTGTTGGAAGTTCCTTGGTCCAATTGTTCTGAGTTCTGATAACTTATAGCGAGATTGTTGTTTCTTTATTGAAAAAAAACTCACAATCTTTAGTTTTGAAGGTTTAACTACGCTTTTCTCGAACATCGGTGTACATTTCCAAAAGCTGTTTGATAAGATCCGCTTTGTTTGTTTGTTACCGTGGTGATGTTGTTCTTCACAGGAGTGATATATTAAATCCTAGAGTTGTAAATAAGAAGTTATTTTTACTCTATTTCAGGATACTACTCCAATGCCTATCCATTTACAGATTTACATGCTTGAACATTTGCAGCAAAATACAAGATGCATGTTTATCTTGCTTAGTTATTCACCTATATTGAGCCATATGAAGTTATCTTCCTGGATGGTAATAAGCCATCAAGTTGTTCAATCATTAACTGCTGCAATGCTTGAACTTCCATGAAGAGCTTTGAAATAAATACTGTGTACCTCTATTTAAAGTGCTTTTTCTGTGCATTTCTTTAAGAAAACTACACACAAATCATGAAGCACTGGATGGTATCAACCAAACTGGTAATGACCGCAACCTAATAATACTCGCCCTTTCATATGGTAGAGAACAATTGCACAGTAACTGTTAAGGCTTTGATATTTGTGGCACGTTCGATCCCACCTGATTCATTCCTTTTCTTGCGAACATGTTCTAAGTTTGCTTTAACACATAAATTTGTTCTATTGCCTTGCTAGCAATATAGTAGAAATGAAATGAGTATGTACTAAATATGTTTTTTATGCTTTACAATTATCAGCGATCTTCCTGGCTTCAGCATAAAGGTAAAATTTAGTGCATTTGGTAGATTTCAACTAGCTTGGAAAAGGCAAAACCAAATGCTTAAGCTTCGGTATTCAGCAGTACATAAATGCATCCTGTGATATTTTCTATATTTATTGTAAAAGGAAAACCTAACCGCATTTGAGCTTCTGGACCCTGGAGCAATTACCTATATGTCACTGATGGGATTAACTACCTTCCCTGCCCAGTTTGACATTTTTTTTCTGATACAGGGAGCTGTCAATCAGCGGCAACTGATGATAAGGAATAAGCGCCTGTTTTCTTGTTTGTTTAGTACTTGACCATACAAAGAACTACTTTGTAAATAGCGGCATCGAATCAAAACGAGTGAAGTAACATTTCTGGGAAAATGGATAGATAGGGGTCTCTAACAGTTGTTACCATATGTTATGGCATCTCAAGATAGGCAAGTATCTTTGACAGATGTTAGCATATATTCTTGCATCTCGAGATGATATTGGATAGCTTGCGTGTGCATATATCTCAAGGATAATTGATTTATGTTATATGGCTGCAGTCATGCTTGCATTAGCATCAATTAATATTATGTGACTGTTCTTTTTGGTTGACCCACGGTCTCCTTGCGATGTTATAGTAATCCAGACCTAATTAGGGCACCGGTTCATGTCTCATTACACTATTCACTGCCCACAGTAATTCAGAGTTGTAGATAGGGACAGAGCGGTGAGAACTGATTGTCCTCTGCTCCTTTTTGTATGTTTGATTGAACAGTCGACCTCAATATAA